>NC_056733.1:1267422511-1267523979 GCF_019279795.1 Protopterus annectens | reverse complement strand
CAGAATCTTGTACTCTTTTATTGTTGTAGTATAAACCACCATGTGTATAACCACATTGCCAGTTGGACCAAGGTTATTGCATCTTCATATACTTTGTAGGTGCTCCAATTTGCATATGATTGCTTTGGTTGACAGGCAGATGTACAGTGTTTGTAGGTCAACT
This sequence comes from Protopterus annectens, assembly GCF_019279795.1. Taxonomy (NCBI): domain Eukaryota; kingdom Metazoa; phylum Chordata; order Ceratodontiformes; family Protopteridae; genus Protopterus; species Protopterus annectens. Next base: position 1,267,523,816 of record NC_056733.1, on the reverse strand, counting down.
ATCCAGTTTATCAAACAGGCATTTTGTCGGGTGTATGCCTAATTGAAACAGGTAAGAGGGATGTGTAGTGTGTGTGTGTGTTTGCTGATGCGTGTGGGTTAAAGATAGCATAAGGGTTAGGTAAGGTGATGGATTACGTGTGTGTGATTGTGAGTGTTTAGGGTAAGATGAGGGGATAGATTTTGTGTGTGTGTGTGTGTGTGTGTGTGTGTGTGTGTGTGTGTGTGTGTGTGTGTGTGTGTGTGTGTGTGTGTGTGTCCTGAGTGTCCCAACTGTCTTATGTAGTGGTACTGTTATAGGTACATCATTTTTAAATTTAAGATGCAGGTTAGAGTTAAGGGCAGTGTTATCACATATTATTAAAGTGGAGCATGGAGGTTTTGCTGGCTATAATGGATCCAGTAGTCCAAAACTCTTATACAGCCATAAATGAAATAGCCCAGTTAATACTAAGGCTACAGATCTAAATCTACCAATAAATAAAAAATGATGACTGGATAGATTTATAACATAGTGCTTATCGACTTATCTGGAACAAACTAACTCTCCAAGTGCAAAATCTGAAGGTAATGTTACTCAATGCTAGAAGTCTAAACCTCAAAATGCACTCTCTCGAGGCAGTCCTAAAAATGGAGAACATGGATATCTGTGCAGTAGCTGAGACCTGGTTCAAGGCTCCAGAGAGCTCCCCTGCAATACCAGGCTACAATTCTTACCACACTTTTTGGCCACAAAACCAAGACCGAAGCACTAAAGGTGGAGGAATGTCCATATTCACCAAGGATATTCACACCGCCAGGCTAGTTGCCCAACACAATGCATCTGAAATTCTCCAGGTGCAACTAAGACTAGGTAAGACTGCAATCCAAATTGTAGCTTACTACAGCTCCCCCACCATGCCCCAAGATTCTCAATACACCTTTCTAAACATACTGGAAAATATTAAGATACAACCAAACACCCTAACACTGGGTGATTTCAACTACCCTGCCATTAACTGGGAAAACTACTCGGGTACCAACTCCTTTTTCTAAAGGTTTTTGGAATTCATAAATTCCAATGCCCTGGATCAACTAATCCATTGTCCCACCAGGAGCTCCAATATCCTAGACCTGGTCATTACCAAGATGGGAGATAGATGCTCCACACCAGTTGTCACCCCCTCATTGGTCAGGTCTGACCATAAGCAAATCACCTTTGACGTCCACATCCCACCCCCACCCCCCAGTAAGGAAATCTCCTTAAAAAACTTCTCCAAAGCCAACTTCATGCTACTGAAGTCAGAAGTGACACTTCACAACACCCACGCAGACGGGATCTGGAAGTTCGACTGCAGAATCCTACACTAAGACACTGTACGAGCACATCCACTTGTGCATGAATCATGCCATCCCAAATAGAACCAAGATGCTCTTCTCCAAAAAAAGGAAACAAATCTGGTGGTCCCCTGCTATAAACAAACTATACAACAGAAGGAAGAAACTGTTGCAGAAAAGAGGAAAATCCCAGGATGCAAAAAACTCCCTCACCAGCCTCAGTAAGAAGCTGAGATCCCTCATAAAATCCTCAAAAGCTAGTTATGAAAATAAAATTGCTAAAGATTCCAAAGACAACCACAAGGCATTCTATAGTTATGTCCACACACACACACACACACACACACACACACACACACACACACACACACACACACACACACACACACACACACACACACACACACACACACACACCTTCCACTTTCTCTTATTCCCTTCTGTTAGCAAATAGTAGCCATAACTGATCAATACTGTGTGTTTCTTACTTTAAACTGTGACCAAGGTAGCCTATTGATACAAGGTATCCTGTTTTTCCACCTGAGAAATTAAGAAATGACTTACAGTTTCAGAGCAGTCCTTGGTCAGTTGTGATTGTTTCTTAACACATACTTGTCTTTGCTTTGGCTCATTAGCAGAAGTACAAAGAACTGCCTGCTCACACCCTTGTTCTCCCCTCCCCCTTCACTGTTTATTACCTTAAGACAATCCCAAAGTTAATAAATATTACCTGTGGCAGGCACCATTTTTAAAAGTACAACCACCCTTGTCACTATCATATGTTCATTTATCAGTTAACTCTGTTAACTGATTGTTTCCTGCCCCCTCATATGAGCAACTAACAGGGTCTCTACCCACTTCGCTCCCCACCCTGCCCCCTATTCCCTCCCGCCCCCAGTGGTCCCACCTTTATTGCACTCAAACCCCTCCCATCTTTCCAATAGCCAACCACAGCGCTAACCCAACACTACCTCCTCCATCTTCCCACTACTATCACACCTCCTCAACTAACATGTACAAGCATACCTTACCTATGCTCACTGCATGCACTCTTCTTGCATATCTTACATCCTACCAAAGCTCCATCATTCCCCCACTCAAACACTACCACTGTACTACTACTACTCACACCACCATTCATGTCTCACCCACACTCAGCTCCCCTCCCACCAGCTCAAGAACCATCCCTATGCACCCCCCACATATTCTACCAACTATATTACTCAAACATAAAGCATCCCTACAACTTAACATAGTAACCCTCCCACCATACCTATTACCCACAGAGCACAATCATAAAGTTTCCCTTATAAACAAACACATTCAAAAACTGAGAAAACTAATAATCTCATGCATATCAAAACTAGCCCTAAGTGGAGACATCCACCCCAACCCTGGCCCTACCATCTCCAACCCCAATCCTCATAATCAGACTAGAAACCACAACTTCTCCCATATTACAGCCAATAGAAAGCCAAGTGACTTCCTTCTACTAAGCCTAAATATTAGAAGTATATCCAACAAAGACCATGAACTCCATGCCACCATAGACTTGTACTCCCCAGATATAGTCATCCTGACAGAAACCTGGCTAAAACCTCACATTGCCAGTGAGCAAATACTCCCTACAGGTTACAGCATACTAAGAGTAGACCGACTAAACAAAAAAGGAGGTGGTGTAGCTATAATATTTAAACAACATCTAACATCCAGATCTTAAAATCATCAGCTCCACAAATAGGCAATGAAGAAGTAATATATACCAACCTCAAAATAAACCAAAATAAAACCATCAACATAATTGGATGCTACTTTCCACCTGGCCAAAACATCCCTCCACTAGAAAACCTCCTCAGCTGGTCTACCCACCATCTCCCCCAAGAAACTATCATTTTAGGTGACTTCAATATTGACTGGCGATACTGTTCTGGCAACAATCCAACCCATCATGTACACCTTCAAGGCTTCACCCAACTAGTCCAGTCGCCAACCAGGATAAATAAAAACTCCAGCAGGCACACTACCCTGGATTGGATACTAGTCAGTAAGAGCCCCCAGTCATATATAACAGGCTGCTTATCAGACAGCCTCAGTGATCACTCCCCAACATTACTACTCAAAAAATACCTATACCAAGCTAAACCTGTCATCTACCGTCAAATATGTAAATAACTAAACTTTAACCCACTCACATTCATCTCATCCCTCAAAGAATGTAACTGGCATCCTCTAAAGTACCTCAGTCTAGATGACGCAGTTGAATTTTTTAATACTACCTTCCTGAACATCCTTAATTACCATGCCCCCATAAGATTTTCCAGAACCAAAGCACAACCCTCCCCATGGCTACAGAAAACCACCAAGTCAGAAATGAAAAACAGGGATAAAGCCTGGGAGCACTGGAGCAAAACCAAAACCCCCTCAACTAGACAGAAATTCCTAGAACTACGCAATAGAGTCAAAAAGCTAATAAAACAGGACAAATTCCAATATTACCAGTCTGCCCTAGACTCCTCACAACACAGCCCCAAACAATTCTGGTCCTCCACAAACTCCATCTTCCACCCAGGTAAAGTCAGTACCCCTCCTCCTAACATCCCTCACTCCTCAGAAAGTATTGCTACCTCATTCAACACACACTTCACCCAAACCATACTATCACTAGTTAAACAACACAACCCCCCTCCCCTCCAACCCACACCGTCAACTAGTAATCTCCCCACTACCTTCTCTTTTTCTCCTGTACCTACCTCCAACATAAAAAACTCTTAACTAAACTTAAACCCACCAAATTAGCAGCAGACAACCTCCCAATTGAATACTTACAAATCGCAGCTGATGCTCTGGCCTACCCAGTATCCATCTTTATTAACCGATCTCTGTCAGAAAGTTACGTTCCCACACTGTGGAAAGTATCACATATAATTCCCCTCCACAAAGGCGGACCCTCCGCAGAACTAACCAATTACCGCCCCATAGCTATTCTCTCTCCACTCTCCAAAATACTAGAAAGATGCATACACTCTCAGGTCTCAGACTACCTCCTTACTAACAACCTCCTATCCAGTACTCAGCATGGTTTCTGACCAAACCATAGCACCACCACTGCCTTACTCTCCTTTACTAACACTATCCTTCAGCATAAAAAAAATGTCTATCTCTCCTCTGCTACTTTCTTAGACCTATCTAAAGCATTTGACATGGTCCCACACAAACAACTTATCTCTGTCCTCAATAACCTATCCTTCTCACAATCAGTCACCAACTGGTTTGATAGTTCCCTGTCTGATCGCCAACAATACATTGTATGGCATAATGACATATCTCCCCAACTACCTTTCTCCATAGGGGTTCCCCAAGGATCCATCCTTGGACCCCTACTCATCTCTGTTTACACCAATAATCTAGCCTCTGCCACCAAACATGGCACACTCATACAATACGCAGATGATTCAACCATCATATGCTCAGCCCAGTCCCTACCAAAACTGCAAAAAGTCACACAGGAAGCCTTTTCCTCTGTTGAAACATGGTTATCCGATGCCCAATTAATACTCAACCCAAACAAAACGAAACTACTCATCTTCCAACTCAACAAACATACTCAAAACAACTCTCACTTTAACATCAGCAAAAGACAACACCACTATATACCCAACTGAACACACCAAATTGCTAGGAGTGGAAATAGACAATAAACTAAAATTTGACATTCACATATCCATGACCATAAAAAAAGTCCACAAAAAAACTAGGAGCGTTATACAGAAATAAGCAATTTCTCACCAAAGCAGCAAAGATTTCAATAGCAAATTCCCACCTTATCTCAACCCTACTTTATGCCTCTCCAATATATACCAACCTAAGGTGATGCGATCTAAACAAGCTAGAGACATGCTACAACAAAATCGCCAAATTCGCCACAGGGGCATCCTACCATAGTCACCACTGTCTCTCACTTGCTGAACTGGGCTGGCTTGAACTCCCTCACCTCCTTCAGTGGTATCACCTCTCACTCGCACACAAACTAGTAAACCATCCACTAAATGTCCCATCCCTCCAGGATCTACTCCACCCTATTGCACCACCAGACCACTAAGATCCAGCAACAAAGATCACTTGCAGATCACTAAAGCCAATAACTCTGCTGGTGAAGCACTATTCTCTTGCACCATAGCCAAATTATGGAACTCACTCCCACCCACAATTACCTCCGTACCATCATGCATCCACTTCAAAACTTTACTAAAAGCGCACCTAAAAACATGCTGGCTATGCCCTTGCAACTTCCACTCTAATATCATCCACCCCATCCAACCACTGCCTTTCTTTCCACTCCAGTAACTACCTTGATTATAGCAAGTTCAGATGCTCATAAGCCTAGTACTTATTATACGGCAGGAACTTCTCATTGTAACATTTGTTAATGTCTGTTATGTACTTCACAGATAAAGATTCTAGTTGTCTACTGATGTACTATGTTCTTCATCTGTAAATATGTTGTAAGTAATTGCTATGTTAAATCGTTGATCGCTATGTAATCCAATGTAACTACTGTCTGTTTATTTAACTGTGGAGCTTTTCTCCCCGAGCCTCCACTGAAAATGGACCTACGTCCAGTCGGACACTCCCGGTCAACAAATTTAAATAAATAAATAAATAAATGTCAAGAATCTAAATGGCAATGCTCAGATCTGCTCTGAGCTACAACAGAATGGCATTAAATATACCCATCCCAAGGATATTGCCAATATCCTGGCAGTTCAATTTAGTGCCAACTTCACCCCCCTCTCACCCCCTAAAGGGCCCATCTCAATACCAAAAGATTGCCAAATTCTGATAATCATGGCCACACAGGTAGAAACTGCACTCTCCAAAGCTTAGAATACAGCATCCATGGGACCAGATGACATCCCGGGCTGTGTACTACATGAACTACAAAATGAACTGGCACCTCACCTAAGTGTCATGTTTAATCATAGCCTCACCTCAGGCTTCATGCCCACTGAGTGGCGCACAGCTACAGTTATCCCTCTCCACAAGGGAGGATCCACCTTGGATCCTGGGAACTACTGTCTCATCAGTCTGACAAGCCTGATCTGCAAGGGCATGGATCGCATTATCATGGAACTTATAAACAAAGACATTGACAACCTTCAAACAGTGGACTCCACCCAGTTTGGGTTTGTGAAGGGCCGATCTTGTCTCCTGAATCTGATTGACTTTTTTGAATCAGTCTCTAGAGGTGTGGATGAGGGTAAGGCGGTCCACACAGCCTATCTGGACTTCGCCAAGGCCTTTGACACCATCCCCCACTCTGGAATCATAGATAAACTTACTAAGCTGGGCATAAATCCCTATGTCACTCGGTGGGTTGCCAACTGGCTTACTGACAGAACCCAGACTGTAAAAGTAGCCGACTCCAAATGCAGCTCCAGACAAGTGACAAGTGGAGTACCTCAGGGTTCAGTCCTGGGACCACTCTTGTTTGGCATCTACTTCTCTGAAGTACAGGCCAACACTAAGGGACTCTGGCTAACAAAGTTCGCAGATGACTGCAAACTGGGAGCCATTACTAAATCCCCAAATGATGTGGATATTCTACAAAAGGGCCTTACAGAAACAGATGCCTGGTGCCAGAGCCATGGGCTCAAGCTTAATGCCAAGAAATCTATAGTTATCCCCTTTGGAAAAAAAACATGTACCCATGAATTATCACATAGGTGGCAGGACACTAAACATCAAAAGTGTGATGAGAGACTTAGGGACACAGGTGAACAGTGGTCTCACTTTTGATAACCACATTGTCACAACAGTCAGGAAATCCTTCTATGTGGCACACCTCATCACTAAGGGCTTTTCATCCAGAAAAAAGGAGGTCATAGTCCCACTGTACTCATCCCTCATTAGACCCATTATAGAGTATAATGCCCCATTTGGTATGTACCTCACAAGACATCTGCAACAGCTGGAAAGGCCACAGAAATACCTCACTAAAAGAATCATAGGCCTAAAGCAGATGCTATATGCTGACCATCTAAAAAAACTCCAGCTATACTCTGTGGCATATCGTTTACTCAGAGGCGATCTCTGCTTAACATACAAGGCCATGTCAAACCCTGAGCTGTTGGACATGCTCCACTTAAAGAAATCCCAATCCCTCAGAGCCACACACACCAGGGATCTAAACCTTGTCATCATAATGAACAAAACATGCTGGAGGGATAGGTTCCTGACCCAGAGACTCCCCATACTCTGGAACAGACTGTCCATACATGTAAAGCAGAGCACCTCATTTTCCCTCTTCAAAAGGAACCTTGATGATTGGATGGGAGATAGGAAATTCACACCGGGGATCATGTCAGTCACCCTGCTTGACAGGGGTCCAGAGAAGTAAATATTGTGGGAAGAAATATCCAGGGAATTGTTATGGCTAGGCTTGCATAGGCCCTATGGCCGATAGCCTAGTACCAACCTATGAACCTATAAGTTAAAATGTGTGAAACACTGTCTGCATTAACATGGATAACTGGTTGAGCATTCATAAATCCACCTAGTGTGACTGGCCTGAACCTCCTTGAGAAAGGATGAAAGGCTTAAGGATGGGTACTAGCAAAGCTGAAATGTCCTTGCATCTCAGTTGACTTGCAACTCTTATGAACCCATGACATATAACTAAGTCACATCCCTGTATGGAAACAGAGTTAGTGGGCCTTACATGCTTACATGATTACCTGGCACAGATTGAATAGCTATGTCCCCTTCTGCCCAGACTATAAGGTAGTTTCCACTGCTACCAACCACTTCTTAAAAGCTAGTATAAGGCCCTTACAAAGGGTTTCCAATCCTACTGTGTATGTTACTATTATCCAAAGGGTAGTTTTGACCAAAAGCAAGGCTATTTAGGAGTGGCATGTACAGTGTCACCAAGTACATATGCAAGTACTCTAAGAGCTTAAATATGTCTCACAAATTTCAGCCACAATGATAGGTTTAAATATATTTAATAGTAAATAATAAAAGAACAAGAGAATACTCAGAAAACAAACACAGTTACTCCAGAGTTCAAAATCACAGGAAATATTTTAAAACAACATTGCAGGACAGTCTCAAATAAATACAGAAACATATCTAAACTAATCTTTACTGTATTCCTAGCTATACCTAAAAGAAATTACTGTACCCTGGTTACTTACTGTTACTATTACCAAAGCAAGTGGAGAGGATTATGAGTGGATGTTCTTGTTAGGTCCAAAGCAAAATACAAAATGCACAGTCTCTCTCTGAGAGAGTTCTTAAATTAATATCAAATATTGCTGCTGGATTAGCTTGAATGACATCACTCTATCACCTAACTTCAGTTCCCAGGTTAAACAGAAACTTAACAGAATTTAGCAGCTCTCTGTGAGAATACATAGCATTCCGAAGTTTGCAGATCTTGAAAGTCATAAACAATAAAACACTTACAAAACAATACAGAAGGCACCCTAGTTCTAGACATCTTGTCTTCTTGCTGCATTGAAACTAACTTTTATAACACAATTGTAAAACAACTTAATTTCAACTTATTTTCTTGAAGTTTTGCAAGTTAATCTTCTGTTTTCCAGCAGGGTACACTGTGGATACATCTTCGCTCAGTACATAACATACAGTTCTGTATAAACCATATCAATATTCATAAATGACATAAAATTATTTACAGAATTCCAGATAGCTGGGCTGGCAGTGTCACAACCTGATCTGTTAAGCAGACAGCTTAATGGGTTAAGGGGAAGACAAAAGAGCTGCAGTGGAGAGCCACCATGGAATATCGCCCTTTGAATTTTTATCCCTGGAATAATAGTTTGCCCTTTATCATGGCTTAACTGCAGAGTGGTTTGCCACTGTTTCATGGTCACTGTAATGTAATAGATCAGTTGAGGGTGTATCGTATACAATCTGAAGCACTCTTTTATCCATGAATGTGGGATACTGCCAAATGCTTTTTGTAGTCTATCCATGCCATTCTTAGATTCTTTCCCTTTTTACAGCTGTCCATTGTGACATTATTTAACAACAAATGATCCTTTGTTCCATATAACTTTCTTTTATTACCCCTTTGTTCTACTGCCATTATTTAATTTTCTTCTAAATGACTACAAACTGTCAGCATCAATTCCAGTGTATAGTTTATATGTCCTTGGAAGGCAAGTTATTGGTCTATAGTTTGTAGAACAGCTTGCAGGTTTGCTCTTAAGTAGGAGCATTGTTTTCCCTGTTGTTAACCAGGCTGGTGTCTGTTCAGGGTGAGCATGTAAATAGTTCTTAGTCATTGCTAAATCTTCTTGCAAAGATGTTAAGACTTTTAGCTAGAAGTTAGGTTCTGCCTCTTGGCCTGGGGTTTTCCAATTAGGCTTTTCTTAACTTTGTTTTAATCTCTCTGACTGTTACTTCATCCCATTTCACATCTTGTACATTTTACCTTTGTATTCTTTCTTTTACTTCTTCTATCCATTTAGCATATTTGTTATGTTCCTTAGGATCTTCATAGATGTCCTTCCATTCCCATGTTGCAGTATTCTACATATGGGTTTACCCTTCTTTTCTCACGTACGTACAGACAGTATACAAATGTTTTCAGTCCCACTGAGATTCATGTGACATCTGATGTGGCCAAGGAAACATGGGCATTAAAAGTGATGTTGGCATGCACCAGCCCTCAGAACTTTTCAGCCGCCAGTTGTTACCACTACCACAGATGTCTGATTCTGCTAAATCAGATAAGTACCACGTTGGAGACCTTTTCAGTCCTTCTTTAAACTTAATCCAAACAGCACAAATGACCAAAATATAAAATCCCAGACCAAGCAGGACAGTAGATCAAATACATTTAATGGAAAACGTTCAATAACTAACAACAAACCACACATACAAATAGAGAGTTAAGTGCTTTCACCTAGAACAATGCCAGGCTTCTTCAAAACTTGTATTCATAGGTAGGTACTAGGCTATTGGCCCTAGGGCCTATACAAGCCTAGCCATAAAGGTACCCTGGCTTTTGCCACCCAAGAAAATTATTTTCCTGTGCCCCTGTCAAGCAGAACCACAGAAGGGATCCCCGGGGTGAATTTCCTATTACCCATCCAATCATCAAGATTTTTCTTGAAGAGTGCTAATGAGGAGCTCTGTTTGACATAGATAGGTAGTCTGTTCCAGAGTATGGGAAGTCTCTGGGACAGGAATCTATCCCTCCAGCATCTTCTGTTTATTGTGGTGACAAAGTTTAGGTCCCTAGAGCGTGTAGCTTGGAGGGATTGGGATTTCTTTAAGTGGAGCATGTCCAACAGCTCTGGGTTTGACATAGCTTTGTATGTTAGGCAGAGATCGCCTCTGAGTAGGCAATATGCGATTGAGTAAAGCTGGAGTTTTTTGAGACGGTCTGCGTAAGGCATCTGTTTGAGGCCAGTAATCCTCTTTGTGAGATATTTTTGCAGCCTTTCCAGTTGTTGTAGATGTCTTGTGAGGTACACACCAAAAGGGCCGTTGTACTCTATAATGGGTCTAATGAGTGATGAATAGAGGGGAACAATGACCTCTTTTTTTCTGGATGAGAAACCTTTTGTGATGAGGTGTGCCACGTAGAAGGATTTCCTGACCACTGTGGCAATGTGATTATCAAAGGAGAGACTACTGTCCACCTGTGCCCCAAGGTCTCTTATCACACTTTCGGTGTTAAGTAGACTACCGCGTATGTGGTAGTTCATGGATACAGAGTTTTTACCAAAGGGGATGACAATGCACTTTTTGGCATTGAGCTTGAGACCATGTCTTTGACACCAGGCATCTGTCTCAGTGAGGCCCTTTTGTAGGATGTCCACATCATTAGGAGTTTCAATTATGGCTCCAAGTTTGCAGTCATCTGCAAATTTAGTTAGCCAAAGACCTTCTGTGTTAGCCTGTACTTCAGAGAAGTAGATACCAAACAGGAGAGGACCCAGGACTGAACCCTGTAGTACTCCACTTGTCGCTGGTCTGAAGTCTGATTTGGAGTCTGCTACTTTCACGGTGCGGGTTCTTTCAGTAAGCCAGTTGGCAACCCATCTTGTGACATAGGGATTTATACCTAGTTTAGTGAGTTTATCTATAATTCCAGAGTGGGTAATGGTGTTGAACGCCTTGGCGAGATCTAGATAGGCTGTGTGAAACACCTTACCCTCATCTAGGGCTTTGGTGGCTACTTCAAAGAAGTCTATCAGGTTTAGGAGACATGATCTGCCTTTTACAAACCCAAACTGTGTGGGGTCCAGAGTTTGGAGATCTCCTGCTTGGAGATTGCCTGTTAATGTCATCCAGAAAGGGGAAGTGTCATTGCAGCTGCCAGATCCCCCACAAGGATGCCCACGATAAGTGCCTCTTCTGTTTGGGTTGGTCACACGACCACAAGGCCTGCCCTATTTGCCAGGCAGTTGTACCTAAGACCCTCTGCAGCCACTTGCATGCATTAAACCTTTATCTAGAAAACCAATGCCTTAAGCAGATCATTTTAGGGCTGAAGGGCTCCTGAGATGTTCTTTCAGAACCGCCCAAAAAGAGGGCCAAGACCCTATGGCCTTCATCAACCGCTGAGCCTCTTCCATCCAGTCCTCAGCCTGTGGCTGACTCTGGCCTAGTAGAAGGATCCAGAACCGGATCCACCATATCAGATAGAGAAGGTATCTATGCGGATGCTGCACAATGCCTCTGCAAGAGCACATCTACTGAGGCTATACCACCATCAGCTTCTATCGCCAGGGGAGAGCCAGTGTTTTCCAAAGGGCTGCCTGATCCTTCAGATCCTTTAAAATCTCCAGACCCCAGGCCTTAAGAGATGCCAGCTAGACCCCTTAAAAAAAAGGAAAAGACTTAACATATCTCTCCTTCTCCTGAAAACATGCCTGATTGGCAGGCTTTTTGTCAAAGCCTTTTTAGTGCTTTCATGGCCTTGAGGCCTACCTCCACTGTGGGTGCTCCCACATCCCCTCCACTCCTGAGCCCTAGGCCTCATACCACACCACTAGGGAAGGGGAGGATTCCTCAGATTCCTCAGAGGAATCACTATCTTATACTTCACAGATTCCATCTCCTTTGGGGGTATGGCTCCTCAGAAGAAGATTCTGTGGACCCTGACTCCCCAGCTGAAGACTTAACTTTTGGAGAAACTATCTCCAAGATGAAGGAACACTTCAAATGGGAATCCTCAGAAATGACTGAAGTCCAAAAAAGATACTACGACCTTATCCAGATGGAAACATCTAGCCCATCTGTTGTTCCACCCATCTTTCCTGCCTTTTTAGATGCCTTCTTCTCAGCATCTTTTAACCCAGACTCCCAAACCCCTGCACCATGCAGACCAGATAGACTTTACAAGGTGCCTGACATCGCTAAGCACCTGCTTAAGTGTCCACCTGTTGATCCAGCCACTATATATTTATGAACAAGGCCTCTAAGCTCCTGCCCACTAGCACCATCCCCCCTGCTGACAAAGACAGCAAGGTGATGGAACGTCTGGGCAAAAAGATCTATACCTCTGCTACCTTGTCCTTCAGAGCTACAAACTATCAAACTCATATGGCCAAGTATGCCTTATCCCTTCTGGAATCTGACTCCGAACACCTGGCAGATATTCCAGACTGCCCTGCCAAAGCATCACTGTCCTCCCTCCTGGCCCTCTCTTTCCAGGTCACCAAACATTCTATAAAGTGCAGTTATGATGCTGCTGAATCCTCATCCAGGTCAGCAGCATCAACTTCTGCCTTACATAGATACCCTGGATTTACCTGTAATCCCTTCCTGATGACTTCAAGGCAAAGTTTATGGATGCTCCCCTGGAAAATACTACATTATTTGGCTTGAAGTTAGCTGACCTTTTCAAGTCAGTTCAGCAAAAAGGAAAATAATGCAGGACCTGAAACATTTGCTGGTTGCTCCCATACCGATGTTCCAAAGAAACTATCCTGCTAAAACCCAGTTTATCAGGAAACAATCTCACCCTGCTGCTCCTTCCAGGCCTAGAAAGCCTAGAAGAAAACAAACTCCTACAACTATAGCACCTTCCTCCTTTAGCTGGAGCTAAATTGTTGCCCACCAGGGGCAACAATATCCTAGACCTAGTCATTACCAACATGAGTGACTGGTGTTCCACACCTGAAGTCAACTCTTCATTGGTCCGATCCGACCATAAGCTAATCATCCTTGATATCCACATCCCACCCCCACTCCCCATTAAGGAAACCACAGTAAAAAATTTCTCCAAAGCCAACTTCATGCTTCTTAAGACAGAAGTAATGAACTTCATGACACCCATGCAGATGGACAATACAGTTATAACTGCTGAATCCTACACAAATGCACTCTATAAGCACTTGCATAAGTGCATGGATCATGCTATCCCAAAAAGAACAAAGACACTATCCTCCAAAAAAAGGAAGCCAGTCTGGTGGTCCCCTGCCATAAACAAACTGTACAACAGAAGGAAGAAACTGTTGCAAAAGAGAGTAAAATCCCATGAATGGAGGAGCTCCCTGGTCAGCCTCAGTAAGAAGCTGAGATCCCTTATAAGATCCTCCATAGCTAGCTACGAAAATAAAATCACCACTAATTCCAAGAATACCCACAAAGCATTCTATAGCTATGTCAAGAATCTCAATGGCAACACCAAGATCTGCTCTGAGTTACAGCACAAAGGCACGAAAATTACAGAACCAACTGATATTGCCAACATCCTGGCAGATAGGTTCAGTGCTAACTTTACCCCCCCCTCACCCCCCTAAAGGGCCCATATATATACAGGAAGAATGCAGAGTCCCTGTAATCACAACTACACAGGTGAAAGCTGCACTCTCTAAAGCCAAAAACACAGCATCCATGGGACCGGACAACATCCCAGGCTGCATTTTACACGAACTTCAAAATGAACTGGCTCCCCACTTAAGCACCATGTTCAATAATAGCCTCACATCAGGCTTTGTGCCCACTGAATGGTGCACAGCAACAGTTATCCCACTCCACAAAGGGGGAGCCACCACTGATCCCGGGAACTATAGCCCTATTAGCCTGACGAGCCTGGTCTGCAAAGCCATGGAACGTATCATCATCATGGAACTCATAAACAAAGACATTGGTAACCTCCAAACTCTGGAGCCCACCCAGTTTGGGTTTGTGAAAGGCAGATCATGCCTCCTGAACCTGATCGACTTCTTTGAGGCAGTCACCAAAGCCGTAGATGAGGGTAAGGTGGTTCACACAGCCTATCTTGACCTCGCCAAGGCTTTTGACACCATCCCCCATTCTGGAATTATAGCTAAACTCAATAAACTAGGCATAAATCCCTACATCACAAGATGGGTTGCCAACTGGCTCACTGACAGAACCCACACTGTAAAAGTTGCAGACTCCAAATCTGACCTCAAACCAGTGACAAGTGGAGTACCACAGGGTTCCATCCTGGGACCGCTCCTGTTTGGTATCTACTTCTCTGAAGTACAGGCTAACACAGAAGACCTCTGGCTAATGAAGTTCGCAGATGACTGCAAACTAGGAGCCATAGTCAAGTCCCCAAATGATGTGAACATCCTACAGAAGGGCCTGTCTGAGACAGATGCCTGGTGTCAGAGCCATGACCTCAAGCTCAATGCCAAAAAGTGCAGTGTCATCCTCTTTGGAAAAAACTCTGTACCCATGAACTACCACATAGACAGCAATCTACTTAACACCGAATGCGTGATGAGAGACCTTGGGACCCAGGTGGACAGTAGTCTCTCCTTTGATAGTCACATCACCACAGTAGTCAGGAAGTCCTTCTACGTGGCACACCTCATCAAAAAAGGGTTCTCATCCAAGAAAAAAGAGGTCATCGTTCCCCTCTACTCGACACTCATTAGACCCACTATAGAGTACAACTCCCCTTTTGGAATGTACCTCACAAGACATCTGCAGCAGTTGGAAAGGCCACAGAAGTACCTCACAAAGAGGATTACTGGACTCAAACAAATGCCCTACACTGACCGCCTCAAAAAACTCCATCTTTACTCCATAGCATATCGCCTACTCAGAGGTGATCTCTGCCTAACATATAAAGCTATGTCAAACCCAGAGCTGTTGGACATGCTACACCTAAATAAATCCCAATCCCTCTGAGCTACACGCTCTAGGGATCTAAACCTTGTCACTACAATAAACAGGACATGCTGGAGGGATAGATTTCTATCCCAGAGACTTCCCGTACTCTGGAACAGGCTACCCATCTATGTCAAGCAAAGTTCTTCATTAGCACTCTTCAAGAAAAATCTTGATGAGTGGATGGGAAATAGGAAATACACCCCGGGGATCACTTCTGTGTCTCTGCTCGACAGTGGCACAGGAAACTAACTTTCTTGAGTGATGTAAGCCAGGGAACCTTGTTGGCTAGGCTTGCGTAGGCCCTTGGGCCAATAGCCTAGTAACTACCTATGAACCTATGGAGACTGCCCTTTCCAGACAGGGCAGGTAGCATCTGACTACCTACCACCTTTACTGCCACCACCCCCTCCTTCTGTACCTCTGTCAGCTCGACTCTCACTGTCTCCCTGTATGGATCAAGCTCACCTCAGACAAATGGGTCCTGTCCATACTACAAAATGGATACTTCATGTCTTGGATTTCACCTCCAAAAAGTAGAGGCATCCCACAACCACCTTCTCAACAGTTGCATCTCATGCAACCAGTCCTCCAGACTCTTACAGCTGAGGGCACCACCAAAACAGTCTTCCCAGTTGCAAAAGGAGATTCTATTCCAGGATCTTTCTGGTCCCGAGGAAAGATGGACCCTGGAGACCTACATTAGACCTCTTCCACCTCAACCCTTTCTTAAAGGTCCCGACCTTCAGAATGCTGATGCTCCCAGCCCTACTCCCCTTCCTGATCCCCCAAGGGTTCATGGCAACATTAGATATAAAGGATGCCTCCCGCCACATCCCAATAAAACCCACCCACAGGAAATACCTGAGATTCTTGGTGGGTTCTTTGGACTTACAATTCTCTGCCTTGCCTTTTGGAATCTCCACTGCACCCATAGTCTTCACAAAATGCTTGGCCCTAGTAATTGCCTTTTGCAGAACAACAGAACAAAGGGAATACAAATATTTCCTTACCTGGACAACATGCTGATCTAGACTGCCAGCCAAGAGACCCTCCTGCTACACATCCACATGGTAGTGGCCCTTCTACAATCCCTGAGATTTCTACTAAATTTTCCAAAATCCCAGCTACATCCAACACAAGACATTGTCTTCCTTGGGTGCAGAATATGCTTAGACCTCATGGTAGCATACCTACCACCCCCTAAAGTGAACTCCTTGACAGAATATCTTCTTCTGGTCCTTCACTCCACAGACTTGATAGCAAGGCAGTATCTCAGATTGCTGGGCTACATGGCAGCCATCATCCCCATGCTTCCCCTAGAAGACTGCATATGAGAAAGTTACAATGGTATCTTTGGTCAGTCTGGACACAACACTCCCACCCTTTGGAGCATGGGGTGCCTCTTCTCCCTTGCCTGAAGAAGGAAATACAGTGGTGGTTGGAACAGGTGAACCACAATCTAGGTCTCCCTCTTCAACCATGTCATCACACACAGGTCATGCACATAGATGCCTCAGACTTGTGCTAGAGAGCAACTCTGGGCAATCAAAAGGTGCAGGGCCTGTGGCCAAAACTTCACAAACTGGAATGCATCAATGCTCGTGAGATGAGGGCAATTCCTCTAGCCTACCAGGCCTTTCAACCTTTCCTCCAACAGTGGCCTCTGAAGATGTACACAGGCAACACCACTGTGCTGTGGTATCTCAACAAACAGGGAGGGACCAGGTCTTACCTGCTGTACAGACTAGCCATTCTGGGTATGGGAATTTGTCACCTCACAGGGAATCACCCTACAGGTGGTTTACATTCCTTCTCTCCACAATGCCCAGGCAGATTACTTGAATATAACTATCATAAACAACCACAAATGGATGCTTCACAGAGATGTCTTCTTGGATCTGGTCCACAGGTGGGGCACACCTCAAATAGACCTGTTTGCCTCCTCCATCAATAGGCAATTTCCTGCCTTCTGCACCAGGACACCAGAACCCCAGGCACTGGCAACAAATGCCTTCTCAGT
This sequence comes from Protopterus annectens, assembly GCF_019279795.1. Classification (NCBI taxonomy): domain Eukaryota; kingdom Metazoa; phylum Chordata; order Ceratodontiformes; family Protopteridae; genus Protopterus; species Protopterus annectens. Next base: position 1,267,506,344 of record NC_056733.1, on the reverse strand, counting down.
CTCTTGGAAAGGGAAATATCTATGCCTTTCCACCCTTTCCACTCATTCAGAAAGTCCTACTAAAAATACAGCAGGACACTCCAAAAATCTTGTTGGTGATCCCCTACTGCCCAAAGAGCACTGGTTCCCTTTACTTCTGCAATTGTCCAAGGGCAACCACCACAAGTTACCCCCCCCCCAGAGTGGACCTTCTCACACAACACAAGGGACCACTGATTCACCCACAGTGACAACTTCTAAACCTCACCCTGTGGCTGATAAGATTCTGATTCCCTTATGATACCTTTGCAACAAGGGCATGCTGAATGTCCTGCAGGAGGCCAGGAAACCTAATACAAGAAATTCCTACTTTTCTAAGTGGAAAAGATTCACTTCTTTGTGTCACAAAAGGCAATTGGATTCACTTTCTAGTGAACCACCTATAGTCCTGTCTTACCTGTGTAAGTTACTGCAGACTGGCTTGGTTTACTCCTCCATCAAAGGTCATCTGTCTGTAATTTCAGCATGCCTTCCTCTGGATCCCCCTTTAGCTTCTAGGTTTCCTTCTAATCTTTTACTTTAGGTGATACTCCACCTCAGACCTCCCAGGAAACCATACCTTCCTCCTTGGGATCTTAACTATGTGCTTGAGCCAGCAGACAAAGCCTACTTAAAACATTGCTCATGGAAAACTGTACTGCTAGTAGCCCTGACCTCGGCTAGAAGAGTATCAGAACTATAAGACCTTATGGATATTCCCCCCTTTCTACTTTTACACAAGGATTGGGTTACCCTTAGAACTAACCCATCCTTCATGCCCAAGGTGGTGAATGACCTGTCACTTAACCAGGCAGTACACTTACCTGTTTTTTTCCTCAACCCACAGCGGGACAGTGAGAGGGTACTGCGCTCCCTAGATGTGCATAGACAGATCAGGTTTTACCTGCATAAAACAAAGAACATCAGACAGACGGACCAACTCTTCGTATCTTTCAACCCTAGAGCACTGGGGATGGCAGTGTCCAAGCAGACCATATCTGCTTGGATCTCCAAGGCCATCACCTTCCTTTATCAATTCCATGGGAAATCCCTGCAAGGGGCAGTTAAAGCACATTCCACCAGAGCCATGACTTCCTCACGAGCCTTCTTTAAAGGCCTGGATACCTCCACTATCCTAGAGGCAGCTACTTAGTCTTCTGTTCACACCTTTACCAAACACTACAAACTTGATCACATTTCTAGATCCAGGGCAGGGTTTGCCAGGGCTGTCCTTCACAGATTCCTGGAATCTGCCTCTAGACCTCCCCCCCATCACAGTGAGCTTTGGCACTCACTCAAATAGAAAGACATAGAAAAGTTGTGTAAAATCTTACCATAACCATAGATGTCCTTCTCTTCCATGTTGCAGTATTCCTTCTCACCCACCTTCTCCCTCGGTTAGGCTATTTTTCCCTATCTGAGTGGCACTGGACTTGAATTGCCCTTAGGACAGGCTCTGACTGAGGCTTTCAGTTCTGAGGGTTGGTGTGTGCCAACATCACCTTTATGGCCCACGTTCCCTCGGCCACGTCAGATGTCACATGCACCTCAGAGGGACTGAAAATGTTTGTATACTGGCCGTACGTACGCGAGACAAAAAGAGTAAACCCATATGTAGAATACTGCAACATGGAAGAGAAGGACATTTATGGTTATGGTAAGATTTTACACATCTTTTACATATTTCTCCAAAATGTATCTATTTCTTCTTTTTTGGTGGTTTCAATTCCTTTTGCCTCATTTCCCAAGTCTGTATATAAAACCTTTTTGGGTCATCAATAAATTGCATATTTTGTACTTTTGCTTTATATTTGTCTACATATCTTCTAAGTTCTTCTGCCTGTGCTGATATTTTTAGTTTTAGTTTATCTTAATTGACTTCTGTTATATTGCATGAATCTCTGTGGACGGTCCTAACTACTCTGTTCATTTGTTTTATCAAACTTTTAATTGTTTGGGTTTTATGGAGCTTCTGTAGTCTACTTCTTTCATTGATCTTAATATGTCTGTCCATTTCTATTAAATCAGTAAACTCTTCTCTTAGATAATTTTCTTCTAAACTGAGGGCACATTCTTTGTTCTCCATTTCCTGTGGGCATTCTATAGAAATTTCCAGAGCATCTTCCGGTGACACTCTCTTCAGTTTCATCCTGTGTCATCCATTGCTCTTTCATATGGGAACTCACTGGCCTATCACTCCACAACATTGATTGCGAGTTTTGCCAGAGTTTCCTGTTCATTCCCTTGCTGTCCAACTCCAACTGAGTGCTCGTACTTTCCTGTGGAAGGCTACAAAGTATCTTCATATGGCAACTGATCAGATGCTTCCAGCTCCACTGGTTTCTCCTTAATTTGGGTTACCATAACTCTATCCTGCTGTGATGTTATCTGAGTTAAATTTTGTACACTAAATCCTTCACTTCGCAGGTAATCCATAACCTCAGTTTCTGTTTCTTTAACTTTTCCATTATTAATCCTCTTTTCTACTTTTTCTCTTTATTTTATTATTTTTTGTATTATAAAATTTTCCATGTTCTGAAGCCTTTGCCTGCATTTCTCTTCACATACCTTTGGTGCTGCTCTTTTTGTACTGATGCGTTTTCCTTTCTCCTTTGCATAAATATTGGACCATATTAAATCTTTTTCTTTCCCATGTCCATATTTCTTCTTCAGATGTCTCCTGCTCCTCCTGTTTCTCCATAATTTGAGGACTTGTTCCATCATAATGTGATATAACCCATGTTAGACTTTCTACAGTAAATCTTTCACTTTGCTAGTATCCTATAACTTCAGCTTCTGTTTTTTTTCTAACTTCTACTTCGCTAATCTTCTGTTCTGTGTTCTCTCTTTTTGATCTTATTTTTTTCTATTGTGAAGTTTTCCATATCTGGATGCCTTTGCCTGTATTTCTCTTCAAATATCTTTGGGACAGCCTTTATTGTTTTGATTAATTTGGTGTTCTCCTTTGCATAAATATTGTACCATATCAGATCTCTGTTTCTTTCCCATGTTCATATTCCTTTTTTAAACCTGTCAAAAGTCTCTAGATTTTGTTCTTTATATTTTCACACTCCCTCAGTCACTTCTTTTTCCAAACAGCCCAAGGTGTCTTGATTTATATAGTGTTTTCATGAATCTGTTGTATTAATGAACACAAATTTGCATTTGAAGTTTCTGACAGTTTTTATTGTGGAAGTATTTTTCTTTCCTCTAATTTCTCAAAATCTTTTTGTATATCTTCTGTCTGGAAATTCTAGGAGTCTTGCATAATATTAACATTACATAATTTCTTTCTTATCCTCAGTAATGTTTCCAGCCTTTCTGAACTAGTATAGTCCAGTTTTCAGGTTACTGCTGAATCTAGGGCTGTGTTACAAGTTTTTTTGTTGCCCATACCGTACTTGGATAGAAGGAAATTTCTCTGTTCACCTGTGAGAGAGGGGAAATTTGAGCAGCCTATCTGTCCCTGGAGGAGTGGTTTCAGTCCAGAGGTTAGAAGTTAATGGCCATTTGGGGCTAATTTCTACCTCTTTCACTTCCCTGCTATAAAAATCGCATTTGTGCAGTTTTTGCCCTTGTATTCCACTTAGCAGGTGCCTTCCAGGTGTTCTGCAGAGTCTACAGCAGCAGAGAGACAAAAGAGTGACTTTGGAGTGATTAAGTATCATTTTCCGGCTTTTCTTGCTGTCTTAACTAATTCCGCCTAAAACGCCAGTTTTTTTAGCGAATCTGTGATTTAAAAAGTTTGTTATTGCTACATATTGTACTTATTTGCTGCCTGCACTTGAATGAAGTCATTTTTGTGTTTAAATGTTGTAGGCTACACACTAAAGTGTGATAGCCTTTTCTGTGCATTTAAAGTGTTGTTTTGATTGTATCTACTCTATTTTCTGAAAAAAAATATATATACAACAGAAGGAGGAAGCTACTACATGATAGAGCAAAATCTCTAAAAGGGAAGGCATCTCTGATCAGTACTAGCAAAAAATTACGATCCCTCATAAAATCCTCCAAGGCCAGCTTCGAGAGAAAAATTGCACAGGACACTAAAGACAATCATAAGGCTTTTTTCAGTTATGTTAGGAACCTGGGATGCAACTCCTAGACTTGTTCTGAGTTGATTCTAAGCGAAAAAAATACACTGAACCCACAGACATCGCCAGTATCCTGGCAGACAGGTTCAGTGCAAACTTCTCCCCCACTCCCCCCCAAAAGAGCAAGTATCTATCCCGGCAGAGTGCAGCCTCCCAAACATCTCTGATGCTCAGGTGAAGGCCGCCATCTCCAAAGCAAGAAACACTGCTTCCATGGGACCAGATGGCGTCCCGGGTTGCATCCTACATGAACTCCAAGAAGAACTAATCCCTCAAGTAAAACTGCTGTACAATCTCAGCCTCACTACAGGATATGTGCCCAAAGAATGGCATACAGCAACAGTGGTCCCACTCCACAAAGGTGGCGCCTCTGCGGACCCTGGAAACTATCACCCCATAAGCCTGACTAGCCTAGTCTGCAAAGCTATGGAGAGGATCATCATGGAACTCATAAACAAAGACATTGTGGACCTACAGACACTAGATCCTACCCAATTTGGCTTCGTCAAGGGCAGATCCTGCCTTTTGAACCTGGTCGACTTCTTCAAAACAGTCACCAAGGCCATAGATGAAGGGAAGGTAGTCCACACAGCCTATCTGGACCTCGCAAAGGCATTTGACCCAATACCCCACTCGGGCATCATAGATAAGCTATCCAGCCTAAATATAAACCCCTATGTCATAAGATGGGTCAGAAACTGTCTCAAAGACAGAACCCACAGAGTCAGAGTTGCTGGAGCCATGTCAGACTCGAAACCGGTCACAAGTGGCATCCCACAAGGTTCTGTCCTGGGACCTCTCTTGTTCGGTATTTACTTTTCTGAGGTACAGGCCAGCGTGGGAGGACTATGGCTCACCAAGTTCGCAGATGACTGCAAACTGGGCACCATAATCGACTATCCAGCTGACACAAACATCCTTCAAAAAGGTCTCGCAGAGATGGATAACTGGTGCCAGAGCCATGGTCTAAAGCTAAATGCCAAAAAGTGTATAGTCATACCCTTTGGCAAAAACAATGTGCCCACAAATTACCACATAGGTGGTAACCCATTAAGTACAGAGAAAGTAATTAGGGATCTGGGGACCCAAGTTGATAGCAATCTCTCCTTTGACAACCACATTGTCAAAGTGGTTAGAAAGACCTTCTACATAGCCCACCTCATCATGAAAGGATTCACATCTAGATCAAGAGAGGTAATCGTGCCCTTTTATTCATCCCTCATCAGGCCCATCATAGAATACAATGCCCCCTTTGGGATGTACCTTACCCGACACCTGCAGCAATTAGAAAGACCCCAAAAGTACCTCACCAGGAGGATCAAGGGACTCAAACAGATGCCATATGCTGCTTGGTTAAAAAAAACTCCAGCTCTACTCAGTTGCATACCGCCTACTTTGAGGCGATCTATGCCTGACATATAAAGCTAGGTCCAACCCAGAATTAATGGACATGCTCCACCTCAGTAAATCTAAATCCCTTAGAGCCACGCGCTCGAGGGACCTGAACCTCAGCACAGAAATAAATAGAACATGCTGGAGGGACAGATTCATAACCCAGATGCTCCCTTTGCTCTGGAATAGAATTCCAATTCATGTTAGGCAGAGCACCTCACTGACTCTCTTCAAGAAGAATCTTGATGAGTGGATGGGGGATCGTAGGTTTGTTCCGGGGATTACTTCCGTGTCACTATTAGACAGAGGCACAGTAAACTAAACTTTAAAAAGGGCACAGTATACTCAAATCAAGGGGTGGCATAAGCCAAACACCATCGGGTAAGGCTTATAAATGCCCCAGGGCAGATAGCCTAGTATGAACCTATGAACCTATATATACTTGTTACCCACCTTTCTGAACTAGTATACTCCAGTTTTCATGTTATTGCTGAATCCAGGGCTGAGTTACAAGTTTTTAAACCTTACTTGGATAGAAGGAAGTTTCTCTGTTCACCTGTGAGAGAGGGGAACTTTGAGCAGCCTATCTGTCCCTGGAGGAGTAGTTTCAGCCCAGAAGTTAATAGTTTATTGGCCATTTTGGGCTAATTTTTATTGTATCTGCTCTATTTTCTGGAAAAAAAAATATATATATATATATATATATATATATATATATATATATATATATTTTTTTTTTTTCAGAAAATAGAGCAGATACAATAAAAATTAGCCCAAAATGTAGTATATATATATATATATATATATATATATATATATATATATATATATATATATATATATATACTTTTTCCCGCCTTTTTGAACTAGTATAGTCCAGTTTTCAGGTTATTGTTGATTCCAGGGCTGTGTTACAAGTTTCTGTGTTGCCCATACCTTACATGGATTGAAGGAAGTTTCTCTGTTCACCTGTGAGAGAGGGGAGCTTTGAGCAGCCTATCTGTCTCCTGGAGGAGTGGTTTCAGCCCAGACGTTAGTAGTTTATTGGCCATTTTGGGCTAATTTCTCTCTCTTTCACCTCCCTGCTATAAAAACTGCATTTGTGCAGCTAGAGTTAAACTATTCTCAGCTCCACGAAGTCTACTCTTCAATTTTTCCCTTGGAACCAGACAAACCTTCAACTTTAGTACTCAAACCATTCATTTCACAGTCAAGCACTTGCTTAAAACTCACAGTCAAGCACTTGCTTAAAACTCACAGCAAGCACTAATTAACCCTAGCACTAGACCCCCCTATACTGTCCAGAAGGACAAGGCTCTCTATTCATCCCTAGCAGTCAATCAGAAAAACAGCTTACTCTACCTATTCAGGCATGCCCATAGGGCAGTTTCTGGTGTACTTTCTGGTCCAACTGGTGAATCTAGGCATTTTGAGGCAATGTTACAACTGCCTCATGTACACAGACAACCCTCTCCTCCTACCACCAAACACTAATATATGTGAGAGATGCAATTATACAGCCAGACTGGAGGCAAAACTCTCTCAACCCTAGACTGGAACTGACAGTCAAGAGGAGAAGGGTAATACTTGTAACACACCACCATTCTCACACAGACCTAATAAACCAACACCGGCAAATAACACACATGAATACATGAAAACATACTCGGAGGCTCTAAATAAAAATCTGCAAAAGCAACAGAGACTCCAAAGCAGACATCCAGGCAACCTCCACACTCCATCACCCACCATGAAACACATACTTCACACAGTCAGTGTGCCATGCAGTCACAGCCCTTAATGCAAAATAACATACCCAACACACTAGTAATAGGCGACTCTATAGTCAGGCACTCTGATGTCCCACTAACTAGGCTGGACAAGGAGAAGGCTACAGTTAGCTGCCTGTCGGGTGCCAGGATCCACTACATAACACAAGCACTCAGGTCACTCCAGAACAAGTACAAATACGAGTCTGTCATTGTCCATGTTGGTGTGAATGACCTGAGATGTACCTCCCTGGACTACATGAAAAGAGACATGGAAGAGCTCTCTGATCACGTAGCCCAGGCCAGTATGAGCCTGACCCTGAGTAGCATCCTGCCCTCACCAAGAATGATGCCACAGTATAAAGAAAAAAATATCAATTTCAACAACAATAAGTTTCTGGTGTCATTCAAAGGGGATACAGTATCTGTCCACCTGGGATGACATGCTCGACAAGCCATATTGCTTCGCAAGGGAGGGCTTGCACCTATTACCCTTAGGCTTTTGAATACTGGCCAAGGCTCTTGCCGCCTTCATAGTGCCTTTTTTTGGCAAGGCTCAGAAGACAAACCTACCACCATAAATAGCACAAGTAACCAAAAACTGAGGGTAATGCTACTCAACGCCAGAAGTCTAAACCTCAAAATGCATGCACTCGAGGCACTCCTCAGTATGGAGAACATCGACATCTGTGCAGTAACAGAAACCTGGTTTAAGGCTCCTGAGAGCACCCCAGCACTACTAGGCTGTAACTCATACCATACCTTTTGGTCACAGATCCAGGACCGAAACATAAAAGGCGGGGGTGGATCCATATTCATCAAGGATACCCACACCTCCAGGTTAGTGGTGCAGCACAATGCATCAGACATCATCCATGTGCAACTAACAATGGGCAAAACTGCAATCCAAATTGTAGTTTGCTACATATCTCCCACCATGGCCCAGGACCCCCATTCCACATTTCTGGAGACACTGGGAAATATGAAGGTCCTACCAAACACCCTAATACTGGGTGATTTCAATTACCTAAACATAAACTGGGGGAACTACTCAAGTACTAACTCACTTGCCCAACGCTTCCTAGAATTTATAAACTCAAATGCCCTGGATCAACTGGTCAACACCCCCACCAGAGGGAACAACATATTGGACCTGGTCATCACTAACATGGGCGACCAGTGTTCCACACCGGAGGTCAACCCCTTGCTGGTTATATCAGACCATAGACTAATCACTCTGGATATCCACATTCCGCCCCCACCCCAAATAAAGGAAACCACCATGAAAAACTTTTCAAAAGCAAACTTCACATTACTTAAGACCGCTGTGGAAAGGTTTACAGCCCCCATGCAAAAGGACAATGCTGTCCAAGCTGCTGAAACCTTTACAAAGGCACTCTATGAGCATCTGCAGGAATGCATGGATTGTGCTATCCCAAGTAAAACCAAGACTCACTCCTCCAAGAAAAGGAAACCAGTCTGGTGGGCCCCTGCCATAAACAAGCTATACAACAGAAGGAGGAAACTAGTACAGAAAAGAGTAAAATCCCAAGAAGGAAAGACATCCCTGATCAGTATCAGCAAGAAACTATGATCCCTCATTAAATCATCCAAGGCTAGTTTCAAAAGAAAAATTGCCAATGACTCCAAAGATAACCACAAAGCGTTCTTTAGCTATGTCAAGAACCTAAGTGTAAACTCTCAGATCTGCTCTGAGTTAGTGCAAAATGGCACAAAATACACTGAACTGACTGATATTGCCAACATTCTGGCAGACAGGTTTAGTGCAAACTTCACCCCCTCTCACTCCCTAAAGGGCCCATAACCATACCAGAAGAATGTAGGGCCCCATCAATCACCAACACACAGGTTAAAACAGCCCTATCCCAAGCCAAAAACACAGCTTCAATGGGACCGGACGGTGTCCCAGGCTGTGTCTTACAAGAGCTCCAAAATGAACTAACCCCTCACCTAAACACACTGTTCAAACTCAGCCTCTCTACAGGCTATGTACCCACAGAGTGGTGCACAGCAACAGTTATCCCGCTCCACAAAGGTGGAGCCACAACAGACCCCAGGAACTATCTCCCTATAAGCCTGACTAGCCTGGTCTGCAAGGCTATGGAACACATTAACAGAGACATTGGGAACCTCCAAACCTTGGACCCTACCCAGTTTGGCTTTGTTAAGGTCAGATCATGCCTCCTAAACTTGGTGGACTTCTTTGAGATGGTTACTAAGGCATTAGATGAAGGAAAGGAGGTCCACACAGCCTACCTAGACCTTGCAAAGGCTTTCAACACCATTCCCCATTCTAGTATTATAGACAAGCTCACCAGCTTGAACATAAACCCCTACATCACAAGATGAGTTGCCAACTGACTCATGGATAGAACCCACATGGTGACAGTTGCAGGCTCTACATCCGACTCTAAACCGGTTACAAGTGGCATCCCCCAGGGCTCAGTCCTAGGACCCCTCCTGTTTGGTATACACTTCTTAGAGGTACAGGCAAACACAGGAGTACTATGGCTGACCAAGTTCACAGATGACTGAAAACTAGGGGCCATAATTGATTCTCTGGCTGATACAGACATCCTCCAGATGGGTCTCACTGAGACGGATACCTGGTGTCAAAATCATGGCCTCAAGCTAAATGCCAAAAAGTGCATAGTCATCCTCTTTGGAAAAAACAAAGTACCCACGAACTACCACATAGGTGGTTGTCCCCTAAATACAGAAAATGTAATAAGGGATCTGGGGACCCAAGTAGATAGTAGTCTCTCCTTTGATAATCATATTGCCAGGGTGGATAGAAAATCCTTCTATGTGGCCCACCTAATCACAAAAGGGTTTGCATCTAGAACAAAAGAGTTTTTTGTGCCTCTCTACTCATCACTCATTAGACCCATCATAGAATACAACACCCCATTTGGGATGTACCTTACAAGACACCTGCAACAGCTGGAAAGACCACAAAAGTACCTCACCAAGAAGATTACTGGCCTCAAACAGATGTCCTATGCAGCCCTACTCAAGAAACTCCAGCTGTACTCGGGTGCATACCACTTACTCAGAGTTGATCTCTGCCTGACATACAAGGCCATGTCCAACCCAGAATTGATGGACATGCTCCACCTAAAAAAAAAAAAAAAAAAATCCCGAAGAGCCACATGCTCTAGAGATATAAACCTCACCACAACAATAAATAGGACATGCTGGAAGGATAGATTCCTGTCCCAGAGACTCCCCATGCTTTGGAACAGGATTCCAATATGCATCAAGCAGAGGCCCTCACCAACGCTCTTCAAGAGAAACCTTGACAGGTGGATGAGAAACAGAAAATTTACCCCGGGGATCACTGCAGTGGCTCTGCTGGACAGTGGTGCAGGGAACTAATGGCTCTGCTGGACAGAGGCACAGGGAACTAATCTAAAAGGGTGGCGAAAGCCAACACATTCTGGTTAGACTTATAAATGCCCTTGGGCAGATAGCCTAGTACTTACCGATGAACCTAATAGTCCATTCTATTGTCTGTATTACTCTTTTCTGGCTTCTCTGTTTTTCTGATTTTTGTTGACTGCTACTTCCTTCTACAACAGAGGGGCCATCCTCCCCCTGGGACTGGCCTAGCCCCATTGTAGGAATGTTCCGCTATCTTGAGGATTCTACACTGTCATTTTTTCCAGTCCTGGCACCAGTGCACTTACCAGGATTGGTTACTTTTTTATCCTGGGTCTTGTGCACCCCACTATCTTTATTTTTAACTTACTTCTTTCCATGATATATGCTAAATAAAATACAGTCTATATATCAGTGTCATCTTGGTGAGATTTTGTGAAAAAACAGAGTCCACCTCTTGAAGGTACTCACCAAGACTTGAGGATGAATTCATTTCCAGCAATACTACTCTCCTTCACTTGCTGATTTTATCATTTCTGCATTTGGACCCCATACCTGCATTGTACCCAAGCATATGCACTGACAGAGTCCCAAGTCATGTATGAGATGTCTTCTACATCCTAAATGAATGGGTTCCCAAAGTCAGTTTTAACATCTCTACATCTGCATTTATACAGTTTGGAGTTCCAACTGACTGACATACATTTCAGCAAAAATTCCAAAATTTAATTAGGCTATACATTCATGGTGGATGTTATATTAACCCAGGGGTGCAGCAGGGTGTGGGGCTTGTTCCCATTTCGCTCAGGTCTACTACAGAGAGAGAAAAGTAAAAGTTTTATTTATACATTATAGCATGAATTGAACAGCACAGATGTGATTTAACAGGATAACTGACTCTTCTTGATAACGTTTCTTGCCTGCTTGATGTGATGTATGCTTAGACTACCCTTTTTGCACCAGGAATATGATGCTTCTTTGAACAAGCTGTTGTTCTGTATATTTTTGAAACTCTATAGTGTGCCTTCTTGTCTGGTTTCAGATGCTGGTAATTCCATATTGCTGGGGTCAATTTAGAGAAGGCTGTTTCAGCAGTGGTGGTTTTGAATCTGATAAGAGATTGTCAATACTGGGTAATGTGGCTGAGCGTTTAAATGACCTCTTTGATTGAAAGCTTGTTAAGAACATATGGACCAAAGATTCTATTAGCATATTATTAGGTTATGCTAGAAGTCGGCCAGGTAATTACACTTTATTCTATGTAAAACCAATATCTGAAATTTTGAGGACAGGATTATTTCCAGGTTCATGTTTTAGGTTTTTGACTGAACATATGTTGCAGGGTACACAGAAGCAGTTAAAGGACTGATGATGAGTATAGTCTACACAAGTGTACAAAAAATGTTGACTGATTATAGGCAGTACAGGAGTATCTAAAATGCTGCTGATCAGTATAGGGTGTACAGGTTTATATAAACAGCAGTGTATGAGTATAGGGTGCACAACAGTATAGAAACTGCTGCTGTGTGCAGTAGTACATAAACCTAATAACATAAAGTTAGCTTCTAACTTCTACCTCCAAGAATCTACTATTGTGACACAAGTCAGTCCTCATATTTCTGAGAACTTGCTTGTGTATTTCAATAAACTTCAACAAAAGCAAGCTATCCTGCACTAGAAGCATAGACTTTATAGGCTGCCACATAGATAAAGTGCATCAGACAGTAAATCTTCCACCGGTATCAGTCAAATCCTTAAGGGCTGTAGCTCTCCAAGTAATAAAATGCCCTCTACCTCAAGTTTGTCTAATTCTACGAGTCTTAGGACTAATGGCCTCCTCTACAGCTCTGGTTCCTTTGGCCAGATATCATATGAGAGTGCTACAGTGTACACTAGCAGTACAATGGTCACAAAAGCTTCACCCTCTTCACAATGGGATTCACCTGATGCAGGTCTACAGAAATTATATCCAGTGGTGGATTTTGTCCAAGACAGCTCTACAGGGCAGACCCTTTCATCTCCTTGCCACTAAGGTCACATTCACCTCAGGTGTCTCCTTTCTAGGGTATGGGTGATTTTGAGGGGAAGACCGTTCAAGAAATGTGGTCATTAATAGAGGCCAAATGCCACATGAGTGTCTTGAAGTTGAGGGCAGTCCTAACATTGCAGGCATTACAGGACCTCCTATTCAAGGATGGGATAGCCATCCACTTGGAAAACATGTTGTTGGTTTGGTATATCAACAAGCAAGGTGAAATGCACTCTTACTCTCTTTGCTGAGAAGCCATGAGAGTTTAGCAATGGACGATGTCTTCAAACCACTTTCTAGTAGCAAAGCACATTTCATTCATGAGTTTAAAAACGTTAAGGAACATTTAGCAAAACACTGGCTCTGCTCCTGCCATACTCTAGGTTTAGCTGCCTTCTACTGCCTTACTTTACCCTAAACTAGCTCATTCTCACAGCTACAACTATTAACTGCTGAAGGCTATCTTGATTCTAGTCAGTTTCAGTTAACAATGTATACACATATACTGATTTGTCTTTAACTGTTATGTAGACTGCATTTCTCTGTCTTACAATTACTGCATCACACTGTTCTCACTATTAACTCATACGGCCAGTTTTTAACTCTAACTGTGCCAGTTTTTGTTTGTTAATTATTTGCTATTAGGTTCGTAGGTTCATAGGTTCATACTAGGCTATCTGCCCTAGGGCATTTATAAGCCTAGCCAGAGTGTGTATGGCTTTCGTCACCCATTTTAAATTAATTTTGCTATGCCCTTTTTCGAGGTTAGTATACTGTGCCTCTGTCTAAGAGTGACACAGAAGTGATACCCGAGGTAAACCTATGATCTCCCATCCACTCATCAAGATTCCTCTTGAAGAGAGTCAATGAGGAACTCTGCCTAACCTGGACTGGGATTTTATTCCAGATTTAAGGGAGCCTCTGGGTTATGAATCTGTCCCTTCAGCATGTTCTATTTATTTCAGTGCTGAGGTTTAAGTCCCTCGAGCGCATAGCTCGATGGGATTTGGATTTTCTGAGGTGCAGCATGTCCATTAATTCCGGGTTGGACATGGCTTTATACGTCAGGCACAGATCGCCTCTGAGCAGGCGGTATGCCACTGAGTAGAGCTGGAGTTTCTTTAACCGGGCAGCATACAGCATCTGTTTGAGCCCCTTGATCCTCTTGGTGAGGTACTTTTGGGGTCTTTCCAGTTGCTGCAGGTGTCTGGTAAGGTACATCCCAAAAGGGGCATTGTACTCAATTATGGGCCTGATGAGGGATGAGTAAAGAGGCACGATGACCTCCCCTGATCTAGATGTGAATCCCTTCATGATTAAGTGGGCTATATAAAATGTTTTTCTAACCACTATGGCCACATGGTTGTCAAATGAGAGATTGCTATCAACTTGGGTCCCCAGGTCCCTAATTGCTTCTTCTGTACTTAATGGATTACCACCTATGTGGTAATTTGTGGGCACTTTGTTTTTGCCAAAGAGGATGACTATACACTTTTTGGCGTTTAGCTTGAGGCCATGGCTCTGGCACCTGTTGTCTGTTTCTATGAGGCCCTTTTGGAGGATGCTTGTGTCAGCTGGAGAGTCTATTATAGCTCCCAGTTTGCAGTCATCTGCGAACTTGGTCAGCCACAGTCCTTCCATGTTGGCCTGTACCTCAGAGAAATATATACCGAACAAGAGAGGTCCCAAGACTGAGCCTTGTGGGATGCCACTTGTAACTGGTTTGGAGTCTGACATGGCTCCAGCTATTCTAACCATGTGGGTTCTGTCCTTGAGCCAGTTTGCAACCCATCTAGTGACATAGGGGTTTATATTTAAGCTGGTGAGCTTATCTATAATGCCCGAGTGGGGTATTGTATCGAAGGCTTTTGCGAGGTCCAGGTAGGCTGTGTGGACCACCTTCCCCTTGTCAATGGCCTTGGTGACTGTTTCAAAGAAATTGACCAGGTTTAAGAGGCAGGATCTGCCCTTAACAAAGCCAAACTGGGTATATATAACTAATTTCTTTACTGACTTGCTTTGTAAATTGTTGATTAATGTGTGTTCAATTTGATTGTTTAATACTGTCTATTTGTATGTATGGAGCTTTTCTCCCTGGGTCTCCGCTGAAAATGGGCATCATGCCCAGTCGGACATTACCTGGTAAACAAACAAACTGAAAAAATAAATAAAACAAAATTTCTAGGGCATCCAATATTTTCACAAACCAAGGAATCAGGCCAAAGCTCCAAACATCCGAGATGTTTAATTCACTGATGCAGATAAAAGCAACAAGCAAAACATTCAGTTAAAACAAACCCTTTCTCAATGAATCATGTCCAACCCACAACTCACTTCATAGATCATTTAAATAATCACACTTTACCATTTACAAATCTGAAGACTGTATACAATGCAAGGAACACAGCTACCAATCAAAAGAAAAAAGATAAAATAAAATTCACATGTAAAACATTACTTTAAAATTTACTAATTCAAATAGTAAACATACCAAAAATTCATTAATATCTAAATGTTCATACTTTTTTCTAATATAGGTTTTATGCTATAGAAATCCAAACTTGGATATACATCTGCATGTAGCCTTACAATCCAGTTATACTCAGCCACTTCAGTATGCATATTAATGTCTGTACACCTCGTATCTAAAACTTTCTGAATAGCTTGAAATGTAATATTATGCTGTTTTCCCATTTCATTGCTTTGTTAAAGCATTAGTACTGACATCTGTCATCTTTCTGACAGATGATATATGAGTTCTTTAAACATCTAATTGATTTTACCTATATAGAAGAATGAATATTTAACTCAGGTTGCCTGATAAACAACATTTTCTGTATTGCATCTTGAAAAAACTTTATATATATATATATATATATATATATATATATATATATATATATAGATATATATATATATATATACACACACACACACACACACACACACATATATATATATATATATATATATATATATATATATATATATATATATATATATATATATATTCATTCCTTTTGTCAGTGGGTGTACAAAACAAATACAAAATATTCAATTATAGCATGGATGGGTTCCCTCCTTCATAACATTTGGTGTGCTTTTGGTAATGATTTTTATAGCAAAGTTCTTGTTTTAAATTCTTAGCCTTCCTAAAAGAAAATTTTGGTCTGTGACATTTATCTTTTTATCTAGGTCTAAGAATTAAATGTATCAGGTGTTTGGAGCTTTGACCTGATTTTTTTTGGTTTGTTTGTGGGATAAGTGTTGCGGCAGCTCCAAGACTAATAGCTCTTGGATATTCATGGTTACATATAATATTCTGACAGAGAAATTGAGTACAACTATTATTTTGCCTCACAAGTGGTCTCTCAAAGTAGTGTCAACAAAAAAGATTTCATCTGCTGGGGCCAACCTTGCTGTGATTTCTTTGTGTCATACATATGTGATGTCCCTCCTCTGGGCCAGTAATCAAGAAGCCTTAATCCTCACCACTGACAATGGTGAAGGATGTTCACCTGGAACAAAAATAGATAACACACAGTAATTTCAGATGCAGCTGTCGGCACCAAAGACAACTTTCCTTAAGTGCACACAGGGAGCACACTTTCACCCTGGGACTGGCTCCCCTCTCTCCAGGCCCCAAATAAAACTCCCCACTGACACTGCTGTAGAACTGAGTCCTCAGCTGGATGTTCCAAGCCAAGTGCTCCACCACCCTCTCTGTGAAACCAGTGCTCTGTGTCCCTGCTCCAAGTAGTTGACACTCACACACTTTGAGATCTGATTTACACACACACCTGAGAAAGGCTGACACAGATTTACCAGCTCTGCCCCCTCTGCTCAAACTATAAGGTAGATAATGGCACCAGAACATGCTAAAGCCAGCTACTGTAAAGCTCTTACCATGGTATCCAATTATACTGAGAAAATTAATGTTAATACAAATGGCAGTGCTTGACCAATGCAGCAAGACTTTCAGGAGTCCCCACAGTATAAAAAAATAAAAGTACTCTCAAAGGTTAAATGTTCTCTAAAAGACCAGTGACAATGAAACGTTTAAATATATTTAATAATAAATAATAAAAAGAACATGAAAATACTAAATATCTATTTACAATAAACACCGGCATTGCAATCACAGGAAACATTAAAAAATAACACAGATGGAAAGATTCACACATATGCAGAAAAACAATACTTAACTAATTTCACTATATTTTTCTGACTGATCTAAAGAATTATTCTTCCCTAGTTCACACACTAGAGCAAGACAAGATGATGTGGGTGAGTGGTCCTTATTTTGTCTTTCATTTCAAAAACAGACTGCCCCAAGACTTCTGTTCCATCTAGTATTAAAGCATCATTGCAGTGCTGGCTTACAGAATGGCATCACACACATATGGTCACCTGACTTCTGGTTCCCACACTACCCCCTTTACTAGAAACTGAACCAGAATCTAGCATGTATGTGTCATACTACACAACATAGAGCTTTGCCAAGATTTGTAACAGCATCTGGAAGCTGTAAAACTATTTAAAAAAAACCCTTCCAGGGTAGCAATTAGTTCACCCCTAAGGACAATACAGTAGTATTCCTAGAACTGGTTTTCAAAGACATTTTTTCTCTGCCTACAATCAGAACTGTAAGATACAATCTTTATGGCCTAAATGAAATATTTAATTTCAGACTACTTTTTAAAGTTAGCTGGAGTGAGATTAACCTCTTCTCTTCCAGTATCCTCTGTTACAGTATATTCATTTCAACAAGTAAAAAGATAAATAACGAACCACTCACTGAAATAAAAGAACAAAAGTTTTACTGAATAAATAAAAACACTCAGTAATAAATACAGACGTTAACGATTTCGTAAGGCACATAGACCAAACTTCATCAGACCAGGGTCTGAATGAATGAGCACCATAACCTGCTGTCCCACAGCACACTCTCGGGCTTGAGCAGTTCTGTCATACCAGCCTTTTTACTGCTCTTGGGCTCCTGCCAGGTTCTCTTGAGCCAAGCCCATGAGCTCCCTAAACCTTGTCCTGAGGTTAAGGACATATGCCACAACAGACTCCTTGTGGGATTCACACTCACCCTCCCATGCTTCACAAATCAAATCTAAAGACCTTCTCATCCTATGCCCATACAGCAACTCAAAGGGTAAAAAACCTATGGATTCCTGTGGTACCTCTCTGTATTCAAACAGCAGATAGAGCAGATATTTGTCCCACTCCCTCTTAAACTGATCTTCAAATGCCCTTAACATGGTCTTTAGTGTAGAGTTTAATCTCTTCACCAGCCCATTAATCTAGTGGTGGTAGGGGGTGGTCTTTAGGTGCTTCACCCCACAGTGCTCCCACAGACAAGGCAGCAGGTCTGACATGGAATTGGTACCTCTGTCAGTCAGTATTTCTCTCAGGAAACCTACCCTGTTGAAAATCTCTAACAAAGCATTTGCCACCTTCTCTGCCTCAGGGTATCTAGTAGCATAATCTACGACCAACAGGATATACTTCTTCCCTGTGGAACTTGGGGTACTCAGAGGCTCCACAGTATCCATAACTACCCTCTAAAATGGCTCCTCAGTCACAGGAAAAAGCATAAAAGGACCTTTGACCTTGTCTCTTGTCTTGCCTACCTTTTGGCACTGCTCACAGGTCCTGCAGTACCCTGCATTATCACTTGCACTCACAGGCCAATAAAAGTTCTGCATAATATGTCCCTTGGTACACTTTATGCCTATGTGACCTGCAAAATGAATGTCATGGGTTATGGCTAGAAGTCCTAGATATTAGGCTGTGGGCACTATCAACTGCTGTATTACCTCACCATCTAGCCCTCCCTTAGGGGTCTACTCTCTATACAGTAACCCTTTGTTCCAGTATGCAGACACCCCTTTTCCTTGAGAGTCAGGTGACTCCCTAGCTACCTCCCGCAAGCCTCATAATGTAGGGTACAAGAGCTGAGCCTGTCTCAATTTTATCTTTGTTACCCTTCCCAGATCCATTTTCACAAGATGTCTGGTATCCTCTGACAGCAGTGCCTCACTGTCAGCCTGGCTACTACCCTCCCACCTCTGCTTATGCAGTCACTCTGTCAAAGGGAACATCAGTACCTACCAGCAGCTGTGGCTCACCATCAGGTTCACTGCTACAGGTTGCTCCCTCCCTGAAATAGCCACCTCACCAGCCCTGGCTTCAAGTGTGGTGTCTGTCTGCGTCTCCTCTAAGCTATCAGACCTGCATGCTTGTCTCCAAGCCTGACTGAGTGTAACTGCATGCACAAAAGGCACTGCATTATCAAAATCATTTCCTGCCAGGACATCTACAAGGATATCCTCAAACACACCACACCTACTTGCTTGCTTCCTTTTCCACCCTCCCAATCAAAGCAAACCCTGACCAAAGGCATTTGGAGTGGGTCCCTCCTAAAGCTCTGACCAGAGTGGACTGCCCAGGCAAGTACTACTCCTCTTTAGCCACTGCAGTCTTTACAATGGTTATGTCAGAGGCTGTGTCTCTCTTAGCAGTGGCCTGTTTTCAGTCATGCACCCCTGTTATCTCCAAACAACTTATCACTAGCATACTGTTATTCCCACTTGCTGGCTCCCCTACCTTGTTTTCATGGACATCTGTATGCTACATGGCCCCACTGGTTATATTTAAAACATCCAATCCTTGATCCCATTTGTGTATCTGAACTAGTGGCTTCCCCCTGTTACTGGTGGACTCTGTTGGGATGATTTAGGCTACGCACCATGGGTTCCCTTGTATCCATTTGCAGCAGTGAGTATCCCATTCTTGTGCAGTGATGCCCTGCTTGCTAAGGAGAAATCCCCTTTTTTCCCCAGCTGATCTCCAGAGTTACATTCTCAGTCTGCCAACCAGGTTATCATGTCCTCAGGCAAGGTGCTAAGAACTTGTTCCCTCACCAAAAGGTCTGCCAGTCTTTCAAAAGTGATGACATGACACCTACTCACTCACCTATGAAAATAATCACTAAACAATAAGCAATATAATCACATACACTTTCATCTATCTTGCATCTATGCTCACAAAATTTTTTCTGTAAGCTTCAGGTGTTAAGAGTTAAAGCTTTACCATGGAGTAAAAGGGTCAGGAACTGTGCCCAGAGCCCCTGGTCAACATTATACTGTTCACATGCTCTTTCAAATATATGAATAAAACTATCAAAATTATCACCCTCTGTAAACTGTGGAAGAAATTTAGTGACCTTTATTGCTTCTGGGGTTCAGTTATTCCCTTCTCCATTAACCCCTGCATGACCCAGATGAAGTGTCAGCATCTCCCTTTCATGTTGGCATTGTTTCTCATTTTCTTCAGACTCCAAATGCCATAGTCTGTCATTTTCTTCAGACTCCAAATGGTGCAGTCTCTCCGTTGATTCTAATTCAAAATGTTTGGCCTCCAGTTCAAGTCTCTTTAACTCCAGATGGATTTTTAAGTCCTCTGAGGAAAGGTGAACTTTCCTGTTTCTGAGGGCTGCACATCCCTGTCACCAGACTAGTTGTCTTCCTGGTTGGTGTTCCATGCCACAGCTGTGATTAAGGCTGAAATAATTTCCTCTTTAGTCAGGTTGGCAGGCACCAGTCCTTTGGCCTTGCACACTTTGGCCAACTGGTTCTTTGTCAGCTTGCCATAATCCATTGCTGACATCTTTTCCTGCTTTCCATGACTAAACTAGCAGAAATAAATACAACTGTTGTGAAAATGAAACTTTGTATGTTTACCTTGTGGCTGCTGAGAGTACACACACCTTCAATGACAACTGCCTACAGGCTACAGAAGTTCAATTAATATCCACAACACTGCTCACCAATATGTGACATCTCTCCTCTGAGCCAGTGATTAAGAAGCCTCAATCCTCACCACTGACACTGATGAGAGATGTTCACTTGAAACAAAAATAGATACACACAGTAATTTCAGCTGCAACTGTCTGTACCAAGCACAATTTCCCTTAAGAGCACACAGGGAACACACTCCCATTCTGAGGCTGGGTTTCCCACTCTCTCTCCAGGCCCCAAATAAGACTTCTCACTGAGTTGGAACAGCATTAGATTTGAGTCCTCAGCCAGTTGTTCCAAGCCAAGTGCACTACCACTCTCTCTGTGAAACCAGTGCTCTGTGTCCCTGGTCCACATAGCTGACATACACACTCTTTGAGATTTGATTTTCACACACACACTATTAAATCATCAGTTCAGTGCTGGCTTATAGAATGACATCAGGTCATCTGACTTCTGGTTCCCACACTACCCCCTTTATTAGAAACTGAACCAGAGTCTAGCACATATGTGTCATAATATACACACACATAGAGCTTTGCTCAGATGTGTTACAGCATGTGGAAGATATGAAACCATATAAAATCTTCCACCCTTCTAGGGTAGCAATTAGTTCACCCCTAAGGACAATACAGTAGCATTCCTAGTCCCGGTTTTCACAGACATTTTGTCTCTGGCTGCAATCAGAACTGTAAGATGCAGTCTTTATCACCTGAACCTGGTAATTTAATTTCAGACTATTTTTCAAAGTTAGCTGGAGTGAGATAAACCTCTTCTCTTCCAGTATCCTCTGTTACAATATATTCATTTCAACAGTTATAATACAGTCTGACACACAGGTGTATTTTTTTTTCTTTCCAGCAGGACCCACTGTTGGTATATTTTTAACACAAGCAGCTTTACAAATACATTTTCAATACACACATCTGTACAAATCAGTTTGATATACAAATGACATATAATTCTTTACAAAACTCCAGCTAGCTATGCTGGTGTATGTTACACTCCCACTGCCCTATTTCTCCTGGCATATCTGGCACTACCTCATATCGTCACAACCTCAACAACAAATGCAGCAGTTACTTCACCCTCATCCCTCCACAGGGACAGTCACCAAGAGATGCTTTAGTCTGTATTTGGCCCCCAGGTCTCCTTTATGTCTTTTCACCATTTTTACTCATTACCCAATTCATTCAAAAAGCTTTGGAGTGCAAGACCAGGATCATCCTCATTTTGTCCCCTTCTGACCATGGCAGGTACGGTTCCCCTTTCTTTGGCCTCATCTTCTGTACTGACCATGGGTTCTGGATACCATTCTGGATCTCTTCAGCCATTGGACTGGGTTACCTCTACCAGATCTCAAGACCCTAAAACTAACCACATGGTTTCTCAAATTTTAACAATTACCAGAGATGCCAGGCTTTCTGTCCCAATAGTCCATATAATCTCTTTTCCTCAAAGGGACTCACACAAGAAGATTTACAAAATTAAATGGAAACATCTTTCTACATTGGCCACTTCAAAGAGACTAGACCCTTTTTCAAACCCTTTACCTGAGATTTTGGAGTTTCTATCAAAGCTATTTAAGGCTGGCTGTAGTTACTCTACAATTAAGTCCAAGTATCCACCATGTCAAATTTTTACATAGGGCACAACAATACATCCATTTCTTCCCTTAAAGTGACTAAGGCCTGCATTAGACGCACATTCTTATTGAGACCCACCCCCCACCCCCACTTCATAGGTTCATAGGTGTGTACTAGGCTAATGGCCCTGGAGGCTTTACAAGCCTAGCCCATAGAAGTGCCCTGGCATTGTGCCGCACAATGTTAGTTCCCAGTGCCTCTATCAATTAGAGCCACCGGAGTGATCCCTGAGGTGAGCTTTCTCTATTTCACATCCACTCATCAAGATTTCTTTTCAAGAGGGCCAGTGAGGTGCTCTGCTTGACATGTATGGTAAGTCTGTTCCAGAGCATGGGCAGTCTCTGGGTTATGAACATGTCCCTCCAGCATGTTCTGCTGATTGCGGTAATGAGGTTGAGGTCTCTGGATCATGTGGTGTGGAGGGATTGTGATTTCTTTAGATGTAGCATTTCTAACAGAGCTGTTTCAGACATGGCTTTGTAAGTCAAGCAGAGATCGCCTCTTAGTAGATGATATGAGCCAGAGAATAGCTGGAGTTTTTTGAGTCTGTCCATGTAGGACATGTGTTTAAGGCCTAGGATCCTCTTCATGAGGTACTTTTGTTGCCTTTCCAGCTGTTGCATGTGTCTAGTGAGGTACATGCCAAATGGGGCATTATACTCGATGACTGGCATAATGAGGGAAGAGTAGAAAGAGATGATGACCTCTTTCTTCCTGGATGCAAAACCCTTGATAAGGAGATGTGCCACATAGAAGAACTTTTTGACCATAGTAACAATGTGGTGGTCGAAGGAGAGGTTGCTGTCGACCTGTGTCCCCAGATCTCTTATAACACCTTCAGTGTTCAGTGGGCTCCCATCAATGTGGTAATTAATGGGAACTGAGTTTTTACCAAAGGGGATGATGATGCATTTTTTGGCATTAAGCTTAAGGCCGTGGTTTTGACACCAGTCATTGGTCTTAGCAAGGCCTTTCTGTAGGATGTCTACATTATTTAGGGAGTTAATAATGGCTCCCAGCTTGCAGTAGTCTGCAAACTTGGGCAGCCAGAGTCTCTCTGTGTTGGCCTGGACTTCTGAGAAGTAGATGCCAAACACGAGAGGACCCGGGACCGATCCCTGTGGGACTCCACTCGTGACTGGTCGGCAGTCTGACTTGGAGTCCACTACTTTCACACTGTGGGTTCTATCTGTGAGCCAGTTTGCAACCCACCTAGTGATATAGGGGTTGATACCTATTTTAGTGAGTTTATCAATAATTCCTGAGTGGGGAATGGTATCAAAGGCCTTGGCCAGATCAAGGTAGGCTGTATGAACTGCCTTGCTGTCATCCACAGCTCTGGTGACTGACTCAAAGAAGTCAACCAGGTTGAGCAGGCATGATCTACCTTTCACAAAACCAAATTGCATGGGATCTAGTGTTTGGAGATTCCCTATATTCTTATTAACTAGGTCCATGATGATGCGCTCCAAAGCCTTACGTATCAGACTTGTCAGCTAATGGGGTGATAATTCCCAGGGTCTGTAGTCATTCCCCTTTTATGGAGAGGGATGACTGTAGCAGTGCGCCATTTGGTAGGGACAAAGCCTGAGGTGAGGCTGTGATTGAACAGGGCACACAGATGTGGTGCCAGTTCACCTTATAGTTCATGTAGAACACATCCAGGGATATTATCGGGTCCCATCTAAGCTGTATTCTTGGCCTTGGACAATACAGCTTTAACCTGTGCTGCAGTAATGCTGTGTGCCTGGAATTCCTCCAGTATTATGATTGGTCCTTTAGGGGGGGGAGGGGTAAAGTTGGCACTGAATCTGTCGGCCAGTATGTTGCCAATATCTGTTGGCTTAGTATAGGAGGTACCATTGTGCAGTAACTCAGAGCAAACCTGGGTATTGCTGTGGAGAGTCTTGATATAACTATAGAAGGCTTTGTGGTTGTTTTTAGTGTCTGCCACAATTTTGCCTTCATAGCTGGCTTTAGAAGTTTTGATGAGGGATCTCAACTTTTTGTTGAGGCTAATAAGGGAGTTTTTATTTCAGTCTTGGGACTTCACCTTTTTCTGCAACAGTTTCTTCCTTCCGTTGTAGAGTTTATTAATGGCAGGGGACCACCATATTGGCTTCCTTTTTTGGTGGAGAGTGTCTTGGTTGTGTTGGGTATGGCTAGCTCCATGCATTTATGTATGTGTTCGTACAGTGCATTGGTGTATGATTTGGCACTCATGCATCTATTTTCTATTGACATGGGTGCCATGAAATTAGCCACCTCTGTTTTTAGGAGCCCAAATTCAGCTTTGGAGAAGTTTTTCATGGTGATTACCTTTGCGGGGGGTGTTGGTGAGATATGGATTTCCATGGTGATTAGTTTGTGGTCGCATCTAACCAGGGAGGAATTGACTCTTGGTGTAGAGCAATGGTTGTCTATGTTAGTAATAACCAGGTCAAGGATGTTGCTTCCTCTGGTGGGGGGGGTAAGAATGAGCTGGTCAAGGGCACTGGAATTGATGAATTCCAGGAAGCGTTGGGCTAGTGTATTGGTGCGAGTAGTTTTCCCATTTGATGGAGGGGTAGTTGAAGTCACCTAGTATGAGAGTGTTGGGTTGGACCCTAATAGTTTCCAAGATGGTTAGGAACATGGAGAGAGAGTCTTGGGACATGGTTGGGACCTATAGCAGGCTACAATCTGAATCACAGTCTTACCCAATGTTAGTTCTACCTGAAGTAACTGAGATGTGTTATGCTGGGCTACTAGTCTGGAGGTGTGCATATCCTTTATGAATATGGAGACACCACTGCCACTGGAGCTTTGGTCCATGTTCTGGGGCCGAAATATGTGGAATGAGTTATAGCCTGGTAGTACAAGGGTGCTTTCTGCTGCTTTAAACCAGGTCTCCGTTACAGCACAAATGTTGATGTTCCCCATTTTGAGGAGTGCTTCGAGCAAGTGCTTCTTGAGATTTAGACTTCTAGCGTTGAGCAGCATGACCCTCAGATTGCATTTATTTATAGCTGTTATGGTGGTAATGTGGTCTTTGGAACATCACCTAAAAAGGCACTATAGGGTTGGCAAGAGCCTTAGCCAGTATCTGAAAACCCTGGGGTGACAGATGCAGGCCATCTCTGGCAAAAGCATCGAGGTGTCTCAATCATATCATCCAAAGCAGACAGATACTGGATCCCTTAGAATGATACCAGAAACTTAGCCAATTGTTGAAGTCAGTCATTTTCTGCTTGTACTGCAGTATCATTCTGGGGGACAGTAGGATGCTGCTCAGGGTTAGGATCATACCTGCCTGGGCTACATAATCCGAGAGCTCCTCTGTGTCTCTTTTCATGTAGCCCAGGGAGGTGCATCTCAGGTCATTCACACCCACATGGACAGTAACCCAATCACTCCTTGGAATTTTACAGTTTTGCTTCAGTCACTAACCCAAAAACTCTTTGAGCCCCCATCTTCAGTAGATCTGAAGCTTCTGTCATAGAAAACTATGTTATTGGTTGCTATTACTTCTGCAAAATATGTGTCAGAATTAGAGGCACTTTTTTACAATCCTCCATTCCTTATTTTTCACAAGAACAGTGTGTAACTGAGAACAAACCATTCATTCTTCCCAAAGTAGCTTTAGAATCTAACTTGAACCAACAGATTGGTCTGCCAGTTTTCTTTCCAAAGTTTACTCATGAAGGAGAATATATTCTACTTACCTTAGATGTCCATAGGTAACTCAGATACTTTCTTCATCATACTGAGAGTTTCGGAAAAATCAAATCAGTTTGTTCATATCCTTCTCCAAGACAAAACTTGGACAGTCTGTGTCGAAAGTAACATTGTCAAAATGGCTAATAGACTGTATTTCATTTGTTTATAAGTCAAAAGGCATGTTCTTACAATCAAAGCCTAAGGCTCATTCTGGCAGGGAGATGACAACATCAACAGCATTTGCAGAAAAGAGTGCCTGACAGTGAATTATGGGCTACAGCAACCAATTTTTCAACTCATAACTTTGTATCCATCCATCTATAACCCATTTTTTCCATCTTTACACATGGGGTCAGGGTGTCACTAACAGTGAAGCATGCAGAGCCAAGGTTTACACCACTAGGTGGCTAGCCCTGCAGTGATAGTTCTTCCACACCACATTCTCATATGCACAGTCACACCTACGTCCAGTGTAGAGTGTCCAATCCACCTACTACATGTCTTTGGAATGTAGGAGGAAACCTGATCACCCAGAGGAAACCAATGCAAACAGTGGGGGGGGGGGCATGTAGACTGCGCACAGGAGGCATCCCAGCTGAGAATTGAACTGTGGAACCTCTTGCTGTGAGGTGTCAACTCTGTACCATTGTGTTGCCCTCATCTCATTATAAATTAGATGTACAGTCTAGGATTCGTACATCTTTTGGCACTGCCATTCTCAAGAATGTCTTTCCTTGAGTCCACCCATGTCCATGTCGGGTAGCTTGGGAATCTGTCCCACACATTGAATCAGATGAAAATAGACAACATCAGATACAAAAGTTATGTACTTGCCATAACAATAAATTTGTGTTGCCTTATTTTCATTTGGTTTAACTCCCCTCCCTCGTTCCCCCTACCAAACTGTCACTTATCCTTTCTATGGAATTGACCAGGCCTTCTCTGGACCGTGTCTGATCTTTGTACTGTTTAGTTTATATAGTGGTCTCCTTTTCCTCCACTTTATTATTTTCTACATAATTTATCATCAATTGAAGTCATCTAGCAAACCTGATCTGAGGTAATTCAGGCAAGAGAGAGGAACTGTGTGTAGGGGAGAAGTCAGAGCTCTTGGATCCAATACTATGGTATAAAGCATCGAGGTTGGAGCCAACCAGATCAGACAACCCACATGTTGAACCAGATGGAAATAAGACAACACAGCTCCATCATTATGGCATGTACATAACTTTAATTTTTCTTACATCAGGCCACCCTTTACTGGGGCTGTTGCCTCAAAGTTGTTTTTGTCCTCCCTGGGAGGAGGATTCTGAGAATCCTGCAATATTAGATATAGATATATAGGTATATCTATAAAGATATATAGAGTTATACATGTCTGTATATATCTATATAGATATATTCTCCTCCAATAAAAGTTCAGCATGTTTTGTAAAATATGTGTGTTTATTATGGTCACTGCTGCAGTACCCTTGTTAATATCGGTTGTATCACGTGCAAGATACAACAGCTGGCCAGGTTCCAAAGCTTCAAGGACTCCTTCCCCTCACCAAATCTTTGATCAGCTCAATCTGAACTGAAGAAAGAGTGGTTTGGGCGCCAAGTCCTTTGGAGCTTCCATGCCAATGGGGGGGGGGGGGGGTAAAGAACTGATAAGGTCATTGCAAGGAAAATAAAAATATATATCCTCTCCCTGACAACAAAAATAATACAAAATAAGGAGGACTGAGGGAGAGCATGGCTACTGTAGCAGTGATCATTACTTAACTGTATTATGTTCATTATGATCACTGCTACAGCAGCCTTAGCTATTTGAATTACCATAGGATAAACTGGGAAGAGGAAGGCTGAGAGTCAAGAAGCCCATGGAAAATGATCCTAGCAAAGCCTGCTTTAGGTCTGGAGAAAGAATATAGTTTATAGTGCTTTATAAATGTATGGACAGAGGACCGAGTTTCTCATTCTAGAATACTTCTAAAATACAACCCTTTACAAAAAAATTAAAAAAAATCCACAGATTAAGCCAAGGCCCTGGTAGAATGAACCTTGACCCTGATTTATATTCCTTTGTGGATATAACCGAAAGTAAAAGTGAGAGACTGCTTTGACACAGATTATATCCCCCCCCCCACACACACACGCACACACCATCACAAGAAATGAACAACTGATCAGAGTTCCTAAGAGATTTTGTCTGTCAAGAAGGTACCAGTTTGTGGATATCCAAGGTATGGGGTATCTTTTCTCCCTTGTTTTTAGGTTCTACAAAGAAGACAGGGAGACTGATAGATTGGCTTAAATTAAACTCTTACACCACTTCAGGCATAAATGAAGGATTAGTTCTCAAGGAAACCTTAAGTTGCAGAACATGAGATATGGTTGACCCACTATAAGAGCTTGCAACTCAAGTCAGAGCAATCAATAACCCTGCTTTCCATACTAACAAGGTCAAGTCAGCCTGATGAGAGGGTTCAAACGGTACAAGAGTTTGTTTTTCAAAGAAAAGGCCAAAATCCCAAGGAGGAGCCACCAGTTTACTAGGAGGCTTGGTATATAGCACCCCTTTCAGAAATATTTTCACGCGAAGGTCCATGGGCAGATATGCTGAAATGGCCAGCATATGAGCCTCAGTGATGGATTAGGACAGGACAGAGGATAGTAACTCACAAACATAATGTAGAACCGGAGAAATACTAGCACTGAATGGGGCTGGTTCCTCTCATGGCACCAACTAGAAAATCTCTTCCAGTTACTTATGTATGATTTTCTAGTAGCAGATTTTCTTGCCTCTAATACCTGCTGCACTTCCTCATAAAATAGGTGCCTAAGATGTATTAAGACTTTATCATACAGACAGATAGTTGCAGTTGTTTGGGGATGGGAAGTATCAACCACTCTTTAGCCTGTCTGAATAGGTCCAGTCTGATAGAAAACTTGTGATAATTGCCCCTAGCCACCCCCCCCCCAAAAAAAGGAAAAACAGAAGGGTGTCACCATATTGATCTTTTTAGAGTCCTCCTGATTCTTCAGAATGATCCTAGATATTAGTGGAAAGGGTAGAAAAGCATTCAGGAACATTTTTGTTCAAAGAAAAAAAATAAATAAATCCATCTTCCAGGCTTTCTTTGCCAAATGATTGTGGATGGAAACATATCTTTTAGGTGCCCCCACCCTCTGGTGGATCAGTTCCTGGAAGGATTCTGACTGGTTTCTACTTTTGAGTATCTGTCTTAGTCCTGCTCAGCTTGCCTGTTAAACAATATGTAAGATGTCTGTAAACAGAGGTTAAGCTGGAAAGCTACATCCCAGGGTAACATGGCTAGTCTGTACAGGGTAAGATCTGGTTCACCCCTTTTTGTGAATCATATCACTGTGGAGATGTCTGTAAACACTTATAATGGCCCTGTGGTCCTTAGATGACTAAGAGATAAGATCATTTATGCATGCCAGTATCTCTTAAGTTTGTGTTTTATTCAGTTTCTTCTGCTCCAAAGACTCTGCAGTTTTATCCCCATTTTCCTTCTTTTCTGCTAAAGCTGGAAAGGAAAATGGAAGACCTGGATTTGGAAGAATTTGTTGTCTCCTCCAAAGAGTTTCCCTTTTCATAAACCCCAAAAACTGACATCCGGAATGTCATTGGATGTCGATGTTGGCACTATACAGATTTTTGGGGTTCAATTGAACTTATCTGGAATCTTGCCAGGGGATTCATGAGAATTATGGATGACATGAGAAATTCCCAGCCTGAGAGAGTAGTCTGAGTGGCAAAGATATAGATTACAGATCTTTTTTAAGTCACGCTGGTGCAGCGGTAGCGTTGCCGCCTCACAGCAAGAGGTCCTCCCGTTCGATTCTCGGCTGGAGCGCCTTCTATGTGGAGTCTGCGTGTCCTCCCTGTGGTCGAGTGGCATTCAAAAGACATGCATAGAATGGCTGTGCCTTCGTTGAAGGTTGGGCTTTGAGCTGGCACCTCGGCACCGTAAAAATCTACTGCCAATCATTAGCGGACCGGAGTTCCACTGTGGCGACCCCTAACCGGGAAAAGTCGAAAGAAGAAGAAGAACAGATCTTTTTCCTGTGGAAGAAAAGCTCTATGAACTAAGGTGTCTAGGAGGCTCCCTGGGAAAACAAGAGGGGTCAAAATCTTTATGTTCTTCTGAACCCCGGTCTGCATAGGAGATCCCTCACCAAGTGAGAGATTACTCACACTTTGAAAACAACTCTGCAAAAATAATCAAGTTGTCTATATAAGGAATAATGTAAATACCTTGGAGTCTGTAGTGGGCTAACATGGGAGCT
The DNA here is from genome assembly GCF_019279795.1 of Protopterus annectens. NCBI lineage: Eukaryota > Metazoa > Chordata > Ceratodontiformes > Protopteridae > Protopterus > Protopterus annectens. Next base: position 1,267,476,185 of record NC_056733.1, on the reverse strand, counting down.
AGAGATTTTGTAAATACCCTTGTAGCAGTGGATAGACCAAAGGGCAATGCAGAGCTAATAGTGTGATCTATGCACAGAAAACCTTAAATGTCTGAAATCTGGATCTATAAGAATTTAATAACGTGTCCCTCAAATCTAAAGTCAGAAGAAAACTCAAATGGAGAATGACAGTTAACAAGTTATGATGGGATAACATTTTGAACTTGGGCAATATTACAAACAGGTTTAGAAATGAAAGATCCAGAACTGGTCTTCAATCATCATATCTTTTTTTCATCAGAAACATTCCCAAATAAAGGCCTTCTAGCTGAGAAGGAGAGATCCCTTCTATCACCACATAAGACAGCAGATGCTGAATAACAGGAGGGAAATGAGTTTGAATGAGGGGGAATCCCTTGAAATGGAGAGACTCCCTCTGTCGGCTGTAACTTTTATGAATTGATTTCATAACCCATATATCTGAAACTATTTGTTGCCAAAGAGTGAAATGGAGGTTCATAAAAGGGTTTGCCAGGGTGGGAATGGGAAGTAGAATCTTGTAGATAGTTATTCAAACTTTATTCTGCCAGGAAAGTAAATAATGTGGGAAGAAATAGCCAGGGAATTGTTATGGCTAGGCTTGTATAAGCCCTAGGGCTGATAGCCTAGTACCAACCTATGAACTTTGTTCTGAGATGTTCCTCCTTTATTTTTGAAACCGCCCTGGTATTGCTTTTTAAACAATGGCACAGCAGCAGCTTGTTTGTTTGTTTTGCCCTTTGAAAAATATTGTAGGGGTGGCATTAAGCCCTTTGGCAATCACTGAGAAGGAAAAGTGAAAATTTGAGAAATTCCTTGAATCACTTATATCTCTCATCACACTAGTTAAGGTCCTGTGTAGCGATGGTCCAAAAATTAACAGTCTAAAGTCTAAGGAAGTCTTCAAAGTTTCAGCTTTGATATATTATGGAAGCAATCTCCATGGTATTCCCAAAGTCTCAAACAACCCAGTAAACCAGTATAGTGGGTCCAAAAACAAAACAGTGTAAGAAACTTCTCTGTGTGGAAGATATTCAATACGTATATATCTAGTTAATCACTGTATATTAATCAGATCAGATAATGGTAGTAGAAGTAGTGATCTTAAACTCGCCCTAAGTAAAAAAAAAAAATAATAACAAATATATAATTTGAAATATACAGAATTAATAAGTATTTAAAAGTAATCCAAGCAGGGTAGACAGTCTGTTTCCAGTAGAAAATACTTTATTAAGTACACAGACACAGCGATATCAGTCTATTCCATTAATTTATCTGCGATAGTCTGTATATTTTCGACTGGAAACAGACTGTCTACCCTGCTTGGATTACTTTTGAATACTTAGTAATTCTGTATAATATTTCAAATTATGTATTTTTTATTATTTTTTAATTTAGGATGAGTTTAAATTCGCTACTTCTACTCCATTATCTGATCTGATTAATATACAGTGATTAACTAGATATATATGGATAGAAAATCTTCCACACGGAGAAGTTTCTTACACTGTTTTGATATCTTATGGAAGCAATAAAGAATAATCCAGGGTGGAAAACCAAACCAAAATGAACAATCCGCTGCTGAATAAACTACTTGAGAAATCAGGTTCTACTTAGAAATCAGGTTCTTTAATGAAAATAATAAAATCACACTTCTTTAATGAAAATAATAAAATCACACAAGCGCTTTCGCTCGGTCTATGCCGAGCTTTATCAAGTAAAGATCTAAAATGCTGCAAGGTTTTTATACAGTTTAGTTAATTGATAATCATTCAATTAAAAGTTGCAGCTGGAAACACTTGAAGGTATTAAGTTGAATGAGATTTTTAAAAATACTTCATTGTTTATAATTAAAACTTAATACATGATGTTAAAATAAATAATGAGTTTCAAAGAACTGTGACATAAAATATGAAAAACAGTGAATATTACAATGAGAATAAATTATTCAGTTAAATTACTTATCAAATTACAACTTGAAATAATTGTATTGGAACTCAATAAAAGGAGGCTTCTTATAATCATGCCTTTCTTAACTTGAGAACACTATTTATATTGATATTATCATTTAGTCCAGGGGGCCTGCCTGCATCAAGCCTAAGTTGCCATAAAAGCTCCTTATACTCAAGGGTCATCTCCCAGTCACCTCCCCTGGCTTCTGGGGTAACCTGCTCCAGTATTATAAATTTGAGATCTATCTTAGGGCAAGTAAGTGAATGCTTAAAGAAAGCATTAGATTCCTTCTTTTTAGTTACATCATAAAAATGTTTGTAAAGTCTTCTCCTAAGTGGTCTCTCAGTTTTGCCAAAATAGAAACTTAGGCAGGTGATGCATAACCCTAAATAGACAACTCCCTTACTTGCACAGGTGTAATAGTGGTGTGATTTAATATTAAAATTCCTGGAAGGGATGTAAAGCGTTGAAGCATTAATGATGGCGTGGCATTGATCACAAAATCCACATTTAAAAGTGCCTAATCGTGTATCACGGTTCTTGACCTGACTAGTGAGTTTTCTTTCTAACAGTTCCTTAAAGTTAATGTCCCTCTTTCTTACAAATTTGGGATAGGGTGGAAGGATGTCCTTAAATTCTTCGTGAAAAGTCAATATAGGCCAGTGTCTTCTGATAGTCTCCTCAATACCAACAGAGTTACCAGAGTATGTATAAACAAAACTGTTACAGAAAATATCCGGTGTTATTGTGGTATTAGTTATAGTAGGAGGTTGCCCTGTGCCAAGAAGTGGAAAAAATAAAGTATCTCTGTTGTCAATCACTTCCTTAGCCAATGAAGTGATAAGAGAGGGTGGGTAACCTCTTTCCACAAACATGGACTCTAAAAAATGCATTTCATCCAAAAAAATCAGTACTGGAACTGCACATCCTAGAGGCTCTGATAAACTGGCCCTTAACAATGCCTTTTTTCTGATGAAATGGGTGTGCACTGTTGAAGTGCAAAAAGGAATTGGAAAAATTAGGTTTCCTATAGAGTTTGGAAAGAAATATAGAATTATTATAGTCCTTATACAAAGTCACATCAAGATAGTGAAGTTCGTGCTTCTTCATGGTGTAGGTAAACTCCAAAAAAGGAGTGGTAGAATTGATGTAACTAAAAAATTATTCAAACTGGTTAGAGGTCCCGTTCCATAGAATGCAGATGTCATCTAGGCATCTTCTGTAAAGGGTTAGATGTTGAGCCCAAGTAGAGGAAAAAATGAAAGTGTGTTCCCACCTGTGTAACACTACATTGGCATAAAAGGAAGCACATGAGGCACCCATGGCCACACCTTTCCTTTGTTTAAACAGCTCACCATTAAAAAATATGAAGTTATTCTGTAATAAAATTTCCATAAACTCTACTAGGAGACCAGTCATGCTGTTGCTGAGATTAGTTTCGGTGGTTAAAAAATCATTAAACCACTCAAGTTCTGTTGAATGGGGTATGCTTGGGAACAAATCTTTGATGTCTATAGTAATCATGACAAGTTCAGATGAAAAAAGAGAAGAATGAATATCTCTGAGAAAATCCCAAGAGTCTTTACAGGCGTCGTCTAAAAGTGGGCTGAATTGCTTAGTAACATAGTCAATGAATTTTCCCAGAGGTTCAGTAATGCTCCCAGCCCCAGAGACAATAGGCCTGAATTTCAAAGGGTTGAGGCCTTTGTGGATTTTCGGAATCCCGAAAATAACTGGTATTCTAGGCTTCTCGACATGTAGATAATTAAACAGTTTTTCATTTATCGCTCCCTGGAGCAGATGGTCGGTGAGCGTATATTTGATTTTAGAAAAGGCTATGTTAACTTCATTTCTGGATACGATTTCGTATTGGTCATTATCCTGTAACATATCGTGGATGTAGGTGTCATAACTAGGATTATACATCAGGACAACTCCACCACCCTTGTCTGGTTTCATAACCCTGATGTTTTCTTTTTTCAAGTGGTTAATAAACCAGATTTCATGTTCATTTAAATTCATTGATTGTGGTTGTATTCCCTGAGAGTGTAAATTTCTAAGGTCTTTCTCAACTAGTTCTTCAAAAAGTTTAATTAGAGGATGTGCAGGTGGATTAAAGGTACTGGTTCTACAAAGCCCTGCACTAATGTAGGGTTGTCCTTTAAAATGATGTGTTAAATTTAGGTTTCTACCAAAAAGTTTTAATTCAACTAGGATTTGAGATATATTACAGGGACGTGTAGGAACGAACTGGAAGCCTCTAGTAAATAAATCAAAGGCTAAATCTGTAATTTGTAACTCGGTAAAGTTGTATATAATGAAATTGTCTTTTTTAACTATAACATAATTTTTATTTGCAACGTCAGAGAAGATATTTGGTGAAAGAACCTCACCAGAAACATTATGAATATCATTTAACTGTGTTTGTTGCTCCACATTTGTGGGGGTTGTTTCTGACCCCAACCCCCCCTTTCTCCCAGGGGGGTACTGAAAATCCTGGTGGGAATTCTTTCTACCCTTCTCAGCTAACCTTTCACTCCTACGTGGAGGTTCGTGAGTGACACTAGTCTGGAAATCAGCCCCCTTAGTTTGGTTATTCTAATTGTTCTGTTTGTGTTCCCAACGAGTCCTGTTAGGAAGAGGATAAGCTGTTCCTTCTCTATATTCTGCTAGATCCCTGTCTAGCTTACGTATTTTTCTGTTAAGAATTTTTATACAAAACTGATCAACTTCATTAAAAACATTGTCATAATCAAATTTTACAGTTAAAAAGTTGTTGTTAGTAACAAGGGAGTTGTTTAAAACATTTAACTCATTAATCAGAGTAACGGCCTTCGCTTCATACTCTAAAATCATCACATTTAAAACTTCCAGTCCAGCTCTGTCAAAAATTTCACACAGTTTACTGTAGTATGTAGTTCCCGGTTGAACATTATTAGGGAACTTATAGAAGCGCAAACCCTTCGGTATGCGTTTCACATTAACACAGTCCCTTAGGTACTCAATCTCTAGTTGGTTGCTTTTATATGCTTAAAATTTATCTTTTAGTTCATCAAAGTCATTCTCAATAGTATTGGAGTCAGTAGAAAAAACAGTACCTTGATTAAATGAAAATTGCCGGTCTGCCCAGCTGGAAAAATTGAAGTCCTTTGGTTGCTTATCAGGTCTGTTAGTCTTTGGGCGTGTCGTACCTTCATTCTATTCATTATTGGATGCCCTTGGTGCGCTGGAGTGGGTCTGTGGTAAAGAGTGTAAACCACTACCATTCACGTTTCCATCGCTCGGTAAAAGTTTTTTGTTAACCTCAATGGCATGCTGTTGATTCCCTAATATGGAAAAGTTACAGCCATTGCTATTGCCATTGTTTTCTTTTATCAGGTTAGTAAGTTGTGTTAACATCAGCACAACTTGGTTAAACTCCTTGCGAGACACAGGAACGTCATCTCCGTTGTCTCGCAGCAGCTGTGGAGTGTCAGCAGGATTGAACGGTTCAGCTTCTCCAGCCATGGAGAAATAACGTAACCAAAAAATTCAATAAAAAACACACAAAACAGGACCAATAAAGAATAATCCAGGGTGGAAAACCAAACCAAAACGAACAATCCGCTGCTGAATAAACTACTTGAGAAATCAGGTTCTACTTAGAAATCAGGTTCTTTAATGAAAATAATAAAATCACACAAGCGCTTTCGCTCGGTCTATGCCGAGCTTTATCAAGTAAAGATCTAAAATGCTGCAAGTGTTTCCAGCTGCAACTTTTAATTGAATGATTATCAGTTAACTAAACTGTATAAAAACCTTGCAGCATTTTAGATCTTTACTTGATAAAGCTCGGCATAGACCGAGCGAAAGCGCTTGTGTGATTTTATTATTTTCATTAAAGAAGTGTGATTTTATTATTTTCATTAAAGAACCTGATTTCTAAGTAGAACCTGATTTCTCAAGTAGTTTATTCAGCAGCAGATTGTTCATTTTGGTTTGGTTTTCCACAGTGGATTATTCTTTATTGGTCCTATTTTGTGTGTTTTTTATTGAATTTTTTGGTTACGTTATTTCTCCATGGCTGGAGAAGCTGAACCGTTCAATCCTGTTGACACTCCACAGCTGCTGCGAGACAACGGAGATGACGTTCCTGTGTCTCTCAAGGAGTTTAACCAAGTTGTGCTGATGTTAACACAACTTACTAACCTGATAAAAGAAAACAATGGCAATAGCAATGGCAGTAACTTTTCCATATTAGGGAATCAACAGCATGCCATTGAGGTTAACAAAAAACTTTTACCGTGCGATGGAAACGTGAATGGTAGTGGTTTACACTCTTTACCACAGACACACTCCAGTGCACCAAGGGCATCCAATAATGAACAGAATGAAGGTACGACACGCCCGAAGACTAACAGACCTGATAAACAACCAAAAGACTTAAATTTTTCCAGCTGGGCAGACCGGCAATTTTCATTTAATCAAGGTACTGTTTTTTCTACTGACTCCAATACTATTGAGAATGACTTTGATGAACTAAAAGATAAATTATACGCATATAAAAGCAACCAACTAGGTATTGAGTACCTAAGGGAGTGTGTTAATGTGAAACGCATACCGAAGGGTTTGCGCTTCTATAAGTTCCCTAATAATGTTCAACCGGGAACTACATACTACAGCAAACTGTGTGAAATTTTTGACAGAGCTGGACTGGAAGTTTTAAATGTGATGATTTTAGAGTATGAAGCGAAGGCCGTTACTCTGATTAATGAGTTAAATGTTTTAAACAACTCCCATGTTACTAACAACAACTTTTTAACTGTAAAAATTGATTATGACAATGTTTTTAATGAAGTTGATCAGTTTTGCATAAAAATTCTTAACAGAAAAATACGTAAGCTAGACAGGGATCTAGCAGAATATAGAGAAGGAACAGCTTATCCTCTTCCTAACAGGACTCGTTGGGAACACAAACAGAACAATCAGAATAACCAAACTAAGGGGGCTGATTTCCAGACTAGTGTCACTCACGAACCTCCACATAGGAGTGAAAGGTTAGCTGAGAAGGGTAGAAAGAATTCCCACCAGGATTTTCAGTACCCCCCTGGGAGAAAGGGGGGGTTGGGGTCAGAAACAACCCCCACAAATGTGGAGCAACAAACACAGTTAAATGATATTCATAATGTTTCTGGTGAGGTTCTTTCACCAAATATCTTCTCTGACGTTGCAAATAAAAATTTTGTTACAGTTAAAAAAGACAATTTCATTATATACAACTTTACTGAGTTACAAATTACAGATTTAGCCTTTGATTTATTTACTAGAGGCTTCCAGTTTGTTCCTACACGTCCCTGTAATATATCTCAAATCCTAGTTGAATTAAAACTTTTTGGTAGAAACCTAAATTTAACACATCATTTTAAAGGACAGCCCTACATTAGTGCAGGGCTTTGTAGAACCAGTACCTTTAATCCACCTGCACATCCTCTAATTAAACTTTTTGAAGAACTAGTTGAGAAAGACCTTAGAAATTTACACTCTCAGGGAATACAACCACAATTAATGAATTTAAATGAACATGAAATCTGGTTTATTAACCACTTGAAAAGAGAAAACATCAGGGTTATGAAACCAGACAAGGGTGGTGGAGTTGTCCTGATGTATAATCCTAGTTATGACACCTACATCCACAATATGTTACAGGATAATGACTAATACGAAATCGTATCCAGAAATGAAGTTAACATAGCCTTTTCTAAAATCAAATATACGCTCACCGACCATCTGCTCCAGGGAACGATAAATGAAAAACTGTTTAATTATCTACATGTCGAGAAGCCTAGAATACCAGTTATTTTCGGGATTCCGAAAATCCACAAAGGCTACAACCCTTTGAAATTCAGGCCTATTGTCTCTGGGGCTGGGAGCATTACTGAACCTCTGGGAAAATTCATTGACTATGTTACTAAGCAATTCAGCCCACTTTTAGACCACATCTGTAAAGACTCTTGGGATTTTCTCAGAGATATTCATTCTTCTCTTTTTTCATCTGAACTTGTCATGATTACTATAGACATCAAAGATTTGTTCCCGAGCATACCCCATTCAACAGGACTCGAGTGGTTTAATGATTTTTTAACCACCAAAACTAATCTCAGCAACAGCATGACTGGTCTCCTAGTAGAGTTTATGGAAATTTTATTACAGAATAACTTCATATTTTTTAATGGTGAGCTGTTTAAACAAAGGAAAGGCGTGGCCATGAGTGCCTCATGTGCTTCCTTTTATGCCAATGTAGTGTTACACAGGTGGGAACACACTTTCATTTTTTCCTCTACTTGGGCTCAACATCTAACCCTTTACAGAAGATACCTAGATGATATCTGCATTCTATGGAACGGGACCTCTAACCAGTTTGAAGAATTTTTCAGTTACATCAATTCTACCACTCCTTTTTTGGAGTTAACCTACACCATGAAGAAGCACGAACTTCACTATTTTGATGTGACTTTGTATAAGGGCTATAATAATTCTATATTTCTTTCCAAACTCTATAGGAAACCTACTTTTTCCAATTCCTTTTTGCACTTCAACAGTGCACACCCATTTCATCAGAAAAAAGGCATTGTTAAGGGCCAGTTTATCAGAGCCTCTAGGATGTGCAGTTCCAGTACTGATTATTTGGATGAAATGCATTTTTTAGAGTCCATGTTTGTGGAAAGAGGTTACCCACCCTCTCTTATCACTTCATTGGCTAAGGAAGTGATTGACAACAGAGATACTTTATTTTTTCCACTTCTTGGCACAGGGCAACCTCCTACTATAACTAATACCACAATAACACTGGATATTTTCCGTAACAGTTTTGTTTATACATACTCTGGTAACTCTGTTGGTATTGAGGAGACTATCAGAAGACACTGGCCTATATTGACTTTTCACGAAGAATTTAAGGACATCCTTCCACCCTATCCCAAATTTGTAAGAAAGAGGGACATTAACTTTAAGGAACTGTTAGAAAGAAAACTCACTAGTCAGGTCAAGAACCGTGATACACGATTAGGCACTTTTAAATGTGGATTTTGTGATCAATGCCACGCCATCATTAATGCTTCAACGCTTTACATCCCTTCCAGGAATTTTAATATTAAATCACACCACTATTACACCTGTGCAAGTAAGGGAGTTGTCTATTTAGGGTTATGCATCACCTGCCTAAGTTTCTATGTTGGCAAAACTGAGAGACCACTTAGGAGAAGACTTTACGAACATTTTTATGATGTAACTAAAAAGAAGGAATCTAATGCTTTCTTTAAGCATTCACTTACTTGCCCTAAGATAGATCTCAAATTTATAATACTGGAGCAGGTTACCCCAGAAGCCAGGGGAGGTGACTGGGAGACGACCCTTGAGTATAAGGAGCTTTTATGGCAACTTAGGCTTGATGCAGGCAGGCCCCCTGGACTAAATGATAATATCAATATAAATAGTGTTCTCAACTTAAGAAAGGCACGATTATAAGAAGCCTCCTTTTATTGAGTTCCAATACAATTATTTCAAGTTGTAATTTGATAAGTAATTTAACTGAATAATTTATTCTCATTGTAATATTCACTGTTTTTCATATTTTATGTCACAGTTCTTTGAAACTCATTATTTATTTTAACATCATGTATTAAGTTTTAATTATAAACAATGAAGTATTTTTAAAAATCTCATTCAACTTAATACCTTCAAGTGTTTCCAGCTGCAACTTTTAATTGAATGATTATCAATTAACTAAACTGTATAAAAACCTTGCAGCATTTTAGATCTTTACTTGATAAAGCTCGGCATAGACTGAGCGAAAGTGCTTGTGTGATTTTATTATTTTCATTAAAGAAGTGTGATTTTATTATTTTCATTAAAGAACCTGATTTCTAAGTAGAACCTGATTTCTCAAGTAGTTTATTCAGCAGCGGATTGTTCGTTTTGGTTTGGTTTTCCACCCTGTATTATTCTTTATTGGTCCTGTTTTGTGTGTTTTTTATTGAATCTTATGGAAGCAAACCTACACATGACAGTTCCTTTGGCAGCAGCCCTGGAAGTGGCATCAGCAGAATCATAAGCACATTTCAAAGAGTTGGTAGCCACTTGAGACACAGAAGGGATCAGGTTACACATTTTTTTCTGCAGAGGAAACATATGTCATAATATTCCTCATGCTCTGAAAAGAGGCACACTTAAACAGTAACATATGAGCTTGACAGCTGAGAATTCTAAAAATAAGTATTGCAGAAGATTATATTTTTCCAAAATCTATCAAAAACGTTCCCATTTTTGCAGAAAGGGACAGATTGCAATTAACCTGATGTTTAGCAGCAGCTGGGTTCACTAGAGAAATAGCTGTCTGTTCTGATCTGGGATTAGTACATGAACATTTACAAGACTGAGGAACTTTATACAATCTTTTTCCTTTCTTGGGGGCAGTAGTTGAGCTCTCAAGCAGATTACAGGCTGTGATAGAAATGTTGTGCAATATTGAAAGAATTGTATGAATTGTCCCATTGAAACAACTGATTAATTCTGCAAATAATTTCAGAGAGAATCTTTGAAAAGGAGTGGCAGAAGTGTGACACTGTCCTCATATTCTGAATCAGAAATCTCAGAAGATGAAATAGCATGTACCCTTCTACAATCATTTTGTGGCTCAAAATCTTGAGCCTCTCCAAAAAACCAAATTCACTTTTTCTTTTACCAGACCCAGCTGAACTGGAAGGCTCAAAACATGAACTAAACCAAATAAATCACTCTTGTTCAAAATGACTGAGACAGGAGAAGAAGTGCTTCTTGTTGACAGGAACTTCTGTGAAGGAACAAACCTACCTTTGCAAGGAAAATTTTTCCTAGGGCTAGGCATTGTAGTTTGGTTAGACAGAGAGGTTATTCCCTGCTTCTTATCTCAGGATCCACAAGAGTGGTTCTCTCTAGCCTGTCAAGGGCAAATTCCAATAGTCACAGAGGATGGATCTAACCCCTGGTCCATGATGTCTGTAGGGACTACACAAGAAGGAGCTAGGGAAAAATACAAATGCTCTGAGGAACCAGAAATGGCTACAAAAGCGTAGCCCGTGTGTGGCTGAGGAGCTTTTGCAGTCTGAAGGCAAAAGCTGTTTGTTAGTTTTCTTGTTTGTGTCTGGAAGAAGGAAGAATGAAGGAATCAGTTGGTTGTTCCGTGGTTAGATAAAAAAAAATGCCTGATTCCCAGGAAAACCTGCCAGCAGTATTCTGGTAAGTAACAAAAAAAGTCACTTTCCCCACCAAAAAAAGCACTTTAGACATTTAAAAAGTCATTTTAAATTAATTTTAACAATTTACCCCACAAAAGTAAAAAAAAAAATAATGCTCCTGTTTAAACATTATTAAAAGTCATGTGACAGTCAATGAAAATTCTATCTTAGCTAAAATTCATAAATTCACAGAAAGTTCTGTCATTTTTTTTCTCAGAAGTAAACTCACCTGCTCTGCAATGGAAAGTGTTAACTGACTGTTGCCTGCAAGAGAAACACTTTTTTTGTGGCATGCAAGCTCTGGAAGGGCAAGGCGCCCAGAGCAATATTTTTTTTCCAGCTCAGCTCAAGCAGAATAGCTAGGCATGTGGAAATTGCCTTTGAAGCTTTGGAAGCTGGCCAGCTGATGCATCCTGTGAAGAATACAACACATATAGCTAAGGCTATTACAGCAGTAATCATTCTAACAGTTACTGTTATGGTAAATTTATTTACACAACTGTACTTTTTTGGACATCAGTACACTTCTTTTAATGGATTGACTTCATAGTAGTTCATATGCTAAAACCAATCCTCCTCCACCACCACCATCATGTGGCTGCCATATTAACCAGTAAAGACTTGCAGTGCTACTGTCTTCAAAAATTGGCAACAGCCATAGGTGCCAGAGGTTTAGCCAAACTATTGGAAGGCAGTAGTTTACTCCTGACATTCTTCATCCAAAAGCATAACATCTTTTGTTTGTGTGGAGACCGACAAGTTGAGATGACCCTCCCTGAGGTAAGTAAGATTTTAGTTCATCCTGTCAGTAATTGCATTTGGTGAACTCTTCTTTTGACCAGCAAGGACTTCCCTCCAAACCCATTACTTCAGTAGAGGATTAGAGGATAAGTGGCAGAAATTTACTCCTGCCAAGGAGTATGCATCCAAAACTTCCTGTACTGCCCTGTTTCCAGATGGTCAGCAAGCCTGATCCCCTTCTTGGATCAGGGATCCTTCTCCAGGGGTATGGCCTGGCCTTCTTGAGCAAGAGAATGACAGTTAGTAAGGGCATATTAGGCCACCCCTTGGTAGGAATTATGCAGTAGTCCAGAAAACAAGCAATTAATAGACTTCATCTGTAGTAGTGGATGTGTGTATGCACTATTATTGAGTTTAATCTGAAGGTTGTGCAAAATCTTAGCATAAACCTCCCACTTGAGTATGAATTGGTCTTGGAAGGAATACAACAGTGCATCAGGTCCTGGTCCATATCTTGTGGTGCTGGCCAGTTATGCTTTCTTATGTGTAATATTGAACAAGGTTGTGCTTGCAGGTTATAAGGAGCTTGATTCCCCTTTTCACTCATGCTCCTGTTATGAGATATGGAATCCCTAGTCTACTGACTTTTAAAGACAATGACAGAGTATCTCTCATTCCTCCTCTCTTTAGATGATTCCTTTCTTTGGAGGCTCTTAAGTTTAGAAGGAACAAGTTGGGCTGTCCTCAAACCCCTTTCCCACCCCCCTAAAAATACATAGTTTCTTGGAAAGAAACCTTATGAACCCTGTGTTGTGCTCCCAAGATAGTCATTTGAGGTGCATTCAAGGCAGCATGGAGATGCCCAGATTCTGCTCCTTTTGTCCATCTAAGTGGTGCATATCCTCTACAAGCCTTCACCTGAAAGGGCAGAGCTACTCAATAAGCATCCTAATGATTCCTGTATGTGACTTCTTTAAGCCAGCTAAATCTCAGAATCCATATTTTGCCACTTTACTGCCAGAAAAAGAAAATACAGATTTGAACAAATGTATCAAGGGTAAATATTTATGTGCGGTTGAGAATTAGATTTGTTACCTATAAATCTCACTTATCTTGATTCTGATATCACTTTGTAAAGAAGGAACTGGATATAGCTGCGGACTTTTTTTGAGACTGGCCTCAAGGAAGCTTTTCAATAGGCTCTGTATAGAGCATCTACAGTGAGATTTATTTCCAGATGCAACTTTGTGCTGCTGTTTTAACTAAGGTCGCAAGCCCAGGCATGTGCCAATGATGTAGCTGTACATCCTCTTCCTCCTTTAAAGGAGGATCTTAGGAAATGGATACTTATTGCTCTTTTTGGGGGGAGGCTGCAGTTCAGCCAATTTGTTCAGGACATGGTCAGTTCATTTTCCTGGATGAAACAAGCCTTGATAATTATCTCATTCTCCTCCTGTTTCCCCCCTCTCTTCTAGGCCTATCAAGCCTTAAAAGTGGATGAGTCTTTCTCACAACCCTAGTAAGACAAAAAGTATCAGTCTTATCTACTTCAGTGCCAGCAGAATCCATCAGAAGAACATCCCCATTTACCAATCCACAGCATTATCTCTTGATTTTGAGCTGGGACTACCCATGAGGAGCCACTCTCAAATTTTATCCTGACTCACAGAACCATTACAAATGATCAAAGGGTTATAAACATCATACTCTGTCACATTTTGGAGCTCACTATCCCTCCTGTCAGAAAGAGTTCTAGCTGCAGACTAATCTATTTCAGTGGACCTTTTGGGATACGTTCACAATTTCAAAAGGACTGTAGAGACTGTCATAGCTTTAAAGTAGGGTATGCGTTCTTCCTACCTATCTTTTGTTGATTCATAGAGGGATGACTGTTTTTATCCCATTGTGGATGTCCTCCTTGTTAACCAGTTATGTTCTATTTAAATTGTTATAAAGGGGATCTACTCTTTGTTCCTTCACTGTACCTGGATGATGCAACAGATCTTAATAGCTGCTTGGTATATCAGCACTTTTGAGTGCATCTCAAAGTTCCCCATGGTTCATTCAGGGTTGTTATGACTAAGAGCAAAACATGATTCAATGTGGGCTTTATTTGGCACTCAGAGCCTTTGTCAATGTGTTGCATATGATGAATGAGTTTTTTAAGAGGATAACATGGTGTGCCCATACCTTGGTAAGTGGATCCTAGTAGGTCTCTACAGGAACCCTCTGAAAGTTGTCTATTTGAGGCTACTTCCATGACGCAGTCCCTGGAGCAAGTATTAATTTTTTTTCTGGAGGTCCTTATCACCATAGAGTTCGCCTCATTTCAGTGTTTATTATCTCTGGCTGAGGTGGCCAGGATTAAGACTTACCAGCTGAATGAGAATGCAGCAGAGAGTCTGTGGTGTAACTTTTTTGTTCTTTCTGGGTTTGGTGATAATAATAGCCTTCTCATGACCTTTTTGCACTTCAGAATGCAGGTATTGTAGTGTGCTATGATGTGTCTGTGGCTTCTGTCAACCCCATGCTCAGATTTCTCTCTAACAACAATCCCTTGCCACTGAACTTTGGAGAAGTGGCTATCCCACCAAAATGTTTGGTAGGCTTTCCCTTTCTTTAACACACCTCACATATTTAATGACAGATGCCTCAGTTGTTAAGTAAGGTTATAGTTTGCCAGAAGGTGCCAGGAATGTAGTCATTCCTGGAAAAGGTGCACAACATCAACCAGATGTAGGTAGCAGAAGTACTTTTCAGCCTAATAGCTTTGGAGAAACTTTTTCCATTGTCTGTCCTCATTTGATTAGACAGCCAGTTTAGTCAGTACTGAATTGTACCACCTGATTTGCCTTCTGGAGTTAACACTGTTATGAAGCCTTCCACTTGGAAGGCGTATGCCTCAAGGAGGAAACAATATTCTCAGTTTTGGAGAGGTACCCTGTACTGCCCTGCTTGTTAACTCCCATAATCTGACATCTTTGACTTTAACCTTAATTACTTGACATTAATGATGTGCATTGCTTCAGCTGCTTCAAATTTTACTGATTGTTTGTTTTAGTGACCCACTCATGCATTGTTTTAGTTTGTTGTTTGGGATATTTTTGCAGTGACCCTAATGATAATGGACATCAGCTGGGTATAGCAGCCCTGTATTATTAATGCTTAGTCAAACACTCTGCTTGTGCTGTGCTGATGAGGTCATAACAAGGCCGAAATATGCATATCCACAGCTAGTGGGGTTTGGCTTTATTGGCCTGAAATTGTCCAGTAAAAATGACAAAACAAGTCATGGGCATTCAGAATCACCAATGAGCTGGAACACCTGATGTTCATAAGGATCATTTGCATATATCCCATGTGCCTCTGATACAAGAGGTTTGGGAGGTCACTCAGTAGAAGTTCTAGCTTTTGCTGGAGTTTTCATTTTGTTTTTACTGATTTTGTTTTAGTGACCTACTCATTCATTGTTTTAGTTTGTACTGAGTGTGAATAAAGGGAACAAAAGAGCTTATAACCTTACCCTGTCTGGTTCTTTTCAAGGAGAAGGTATCCTGTGACAGACATTTTTGTTGGATTATTTGCCTTTGTGGGTAAAACAACATTCCAGTTTATTCAAAAATGATTCATTACAACTGGAATTTCTTCAGCCTATTGTTGTTCCTCCTACTCTTTCAGCACTGGAGGATGCTTTGATTATACCCTGCAGCATGCGTGACAGCCTGCCTGCAGCCCTAAGAAGACAGATTGTTTAAAATTCTTCAGTCTCACAAATACTTATTTTACAATCCCACATCTGACCCTGCAGTGACTTCCTTGTCAAATCCTTCTGCAGTTAACATTTGGTAAATGTTAAGCCCTCCCCCTCTGAGAAGAACAGGAAAGTTTTTTTTACAGATTTTGGAAAAAGGAGTGCATTTGTCTGCCACTGTTATTTTATGATTCTTAACTGTCAAGCTCTCATTAAAGTTTTTGCATCATTTTGAAAATATGAGACCTACTGGCATTTTTCCTTTATCTGAGGGCAAATATTCTCTAAATGCTCTCGTTGCTTCTGTTTCTCTCATAACCAAACATTCTTTCAATTGTTATTATGATTCTGCTTATACTTTATCCGAGCAGCATTTTCTGGGTCTTTGGTTCGAAGGGTTGAATGGTTATGTTCTCAGACTTTGCCAGAAAATGTTAAATCTGAATTCTACCCTTGATATGAAGGTTTTACTTGGGCCATCTGCTGCTGAAGTCCTGAAAAATGAGAGAGAAACTGATTCAAGGTGTAACAAAGATTTTCAGCGTTCATCTCCAAATTTTTTAAGTGATTTTGATTCATCTTTAACTTGAGATCATAATAAAAGGCAAAATTACCAGTCTCAAAAAACAAATCTGGCAAACATGCTAAAAGAGGAAGATCCAAATAGAAGGTGTGTGTGTGTGTTGGGGGGGGGGGGGGGTGACAGTCTTCCAGAAATAAGGACAGTTCAACAAGTCTGAATGACTATCTTCATACTGTAACCCCCCCCCCTCCCTTCCTTTCATGGCAATCCTTTAAGTCTTCTCCAAAATCTGGCCCTCCATTTTTCTCTTTGGCAATCTCAGACAAATGAGTTTTAAGAATGATCCACCAGAGGTCACAGCTGGCAGTGAGAATCCATTCCTCCTTTGTGGGAGATTTCTCCTCCTCTACCAGATGAAACTTAATTCACTCCTGCCACTCAGTATCTGATGGCTGTAGCAGTAATAGAACTTGTTCCCCTTTCACTGATACAGGGAAAGGTTTTTATTCAAGAATGTTCCTGGTGCCAAAGAAAAACTCTTCACTGAGACCCGTCCTAGAGCTTTTCTTTCTCAACCAGTTTGTGAAAGTTCCAAAGTTCAAGATACTGTCCTGTCATGACCTATTATTTCTTATTTCCCTGTCATTTTTTGGTAACAATAAATTTAAATGATGCTTAGGAGCACATTCCTATAGCCACAGATTTCAAATGATTGTTAAGGTTTTCTGTGTCTGGATTACACATTCAGTTCTCTGCAATACCATTTGAGTTATCCACTGCTTCAAGGGAGTTTACAAAGTCTGTAACTCCAGTGATAGCCTATAGCAGACTGCAAGGTATTCACAGTTTTCCTTATTTAAACAACTTGCTTGTTTTTGCAGTCTTTTTTTCAAAGTGTCAGGAATCTCTCACTTGGGTAAGAGATCTTCACAGACTGGGTTTCTATGAGAACATTCAAAGGAATTGTCTTACTCCTCCCCACAGTATTGTTTTCCTAGAGTGTCTCTTGGATACTTTAGCTCAAATTGCTTTTCTCTCACAGCAAAAAAAGCAGATCTATATTTAGATCTAGTCCTGTGTTTTTTTCACTTAGTCGAGGACTTTTTCATGATACTAGGATTCACGGCATCTGTGATTCTTATGATTCATCTAGCCAGACTCCACATGAGAAAATTTCAACAGTACCTAAAATCTGTATGGCTGCAACATCAATAACCCTAATGTTTGCAGTTTTACGGTTTGTAAAAAGACAACTGCTTTGGTGGAGAGACCAGTTTTAAGTCTGGGTCTCCCATTCTCCCTTTAAGCCCCAATAAAGTCTGTAACAACAGATGCCTCAACCTTTTCTGTGTCCTTGGGTGTAAAAGTGTGGGGTCTTAAAAAAAAAAAGTCCAAAGCATACAAACATCAAAGAGTTGTTGGGATCAATAAACACACTTGACTCTCTCAAGTATCTGTGGTCTCTTGGACCTCTACAAGTGATTACAGATAATACCACATTCATATTGTCTGTAAACAAACATGGGCTTTACAGATCATACCTTTTGTGCAGACTAGACACGGTAGCCTGGGATATAACAGTTTCAGCCCAGTCTCACTCTGCAGGCAATTTGCATTCTGTCAAAACAAAATTTGGCAGCAGACAAGCTAAGCAGGACCAGGACATACTCACAAATGGAAATTGAATCCAGGGGTCTTCCAGGATTTGTACCAGCTGTGGGAAATACCTCAGATTTATTTGACTTCATTCATGACAAATAACTGCCAAATTTCTGCTCCAGAACTCATTGCAAGCAGGGCTAGAAAACAGATGCATTCTCATTTCCATGGACGGGAATGTGTATGCCTTTCTACCCTTTTGACTGATATCCAGGCTCATTATAAAGATTCAGAAGGATTCTCCAAAGATCATTATGACGAGTTCCTTCTGTCCCAGGCAACAGTCATTCTCCCGTCTTTTATAAATGGCCCAGAGCATTTACCATAAGCTTCCTCAAACAGTGGATCTACTCACAGAAGATAGTGGCTGTTTGATATGTGCAACTTGAAACAACTTCAACTAACCGCCTGGATGACAGAATGTTAATACCTTTTAGGCACATGTTTCTTGAGGATGTGCAGACAGGTATTAGAGGAGGCAAATAAAGTTATTAGGAAATCATATGTTAGAAAATGGAAAAGCTTTGCTAGTTGATAGGTTCATAGATTAGTACTAAGCTAACTGCCCTTGCGAGCCATTTTAAGCCTAGCCAATTATCCCTTGTGAGATTCAAACCCTGCACCTTGTGTTTGTAAGGCAAACACCTTAACCATTAGGCCACCCTCCCAACCCCAAATGATGCCACATTTAAAACCAGGAACCTTTCAAGGGTAGAATTTCTGTGGTTCTACATTATTTGCATGAGATTTTATCATCTAGTCTTTCTTATTCCTGTATTATAGGTTCATAGATAATTACTAGGCTAGCTGCCATTGTGGGCCATTTTAAGTCTGACCAGTTTCCCTTTTCTGTGCTTGAATTAACCTATCTCATTTGGTGTTAGACTGGCCAACCCCCTTCCATGGTCTATAGTTATATAGCGACCCATACATGTGATAAAGCATTTAAGAGTTGCCTCTGTCCAGTAATAGTAAAAGGGGAAGTCCAGGGGTAAATTTTCTGATACTCATCCATAGATCCAACTTGCAGTTGAATATGGATATGGTTTGTTTACATGGATGGGGAGTCTGTTCCAGAGCAGCTGTATCCTCTGTGAAATATACCTGTCCCTCCAAACCATTTTGTTGATGTTACAGAAGAAGTATTTCTCATGCCATTTGACTTGCTGATGTGCAGTAGGTCCATCAGTATTGGGTTGGAGGATGCCTTGTATGCCAGACATATAGGACACCTCTTAGCACTCTTTAGGATACTTTGTATAGTAACAGGGCGTTGAGTCTATTCATGTAGGACATATTGTTTAGGTCTTGTATCCAGTTGTTGCATGTGTCTGGATGGATTCATACCAAAGGAGCAATTATACTCAATGACTGGCACAATGAGGGCTGAGTAATGGTGGGCAATGGCATCTCCAGATCTAGACACAATCCATTTGTTTACAGCTGCTCAATATAGAAAGACTTTCTTATGACAGAGGAGACATGTTGGTTAAAAGTTAGATCACTGTCCACATAAATTCCCAAATCCCACACAACTGGGTCAACTCCTAGGGTATATTGTCATTGTGGTAGTTCCCCAGGATAGATGACTTCCCAAAGTATAATAATGTATTTTTGGTATATAGTTTCAGTCCATGATTTTGGCACCAGTTATTTGTTTGGAACAAACCTTCTGTAGGATAGCAAGTCATGCAGGGATTCAATGACTTCTACTTTGCAGTCACCTGTAAACTTAGTCAGCCAGAGCCGTTTGGTATTGGCTTATATTTCATAGACGTAGATGCTAAACAGGAGAGGTCCCAGCACTGAACCATGAGAAACTCCATTTGTAACTGGTCTTTTTGTGGAGGTAGCTTCCCCTGTTTTAATCTACTGTTAAATATATCTGTGAGCCAGCTGGCAGTCTAGTGGGCGACACAAGGGTTTATTTAGCTTTTATACTATGGCTCAGTGGCAGATTGTGTCAAAAGCTGTTGCCAGGTCAAGGTAACAGCTGTGTACTGTTTTATCTTCATCCATTGCTTTGGTGACCTTTAAAAAAAAATTCCACCAGGTTGAGTAAGCAAGGCCTGCCTCTGACGGATACAAACTGAGACAGGTCCAGTGTTTGCATGTTCATAGGTGTGTACTAGGCTAATGGCCCTGGGACCTTTACAAGCCTAGCCATAGGATTTCCCTGGCATAGTGCCACCCAACCTTAGTTCCCAGTGCCTCTGTCGAGTAGAGCCACTGGAGTTATCCCCGGGGTGAATTTTCTGTTTCCCATCCACTCATCAAGATTTCTCTTGAAGAGGGCCAGTGAGGTGCTCTGCTTGACATGTATGGGAAGTCTATTCCAGAGCATGGGCAGTCTCTGGGTTATGAACCTGTCCCTCCAGCATGTTCTGTTAATTGTGGTAATGAGGCTGAGGTCTCTGGAGCATGTAGTATGGAGGGATTGGGATTTCTTTAGATGTAGCATTTCTAACAGAGCTGGGTCAGACATGGCTTTGTAAGTCAAGCAGAGATTGCCTTTAAGTTTTTTGAGTTTGTCCATATAGGACAAGTGTTTAAGGCCTAGGATCCTCTTTGAGATGTACTTTTGTGGCCTCTCCAGTTGTTGCAGGTGTCTAGTGAGGTGCATGCCAAATGGGGCATTGTACTCAATGATTGGCCTAATGAGGGAAGAGTAGAGGGAGACAATGACCTCTTTCTTCCTGGATGCAAAACCCTTAGTAATGAGATGTGCCACATAAAAGGACTTGCTGACCACAGTGGCAATGTGGTGATCAAAAGAGAGGTTGCTGTCAGCCTGTCTTCCCAGATCTCTTATAATGCCTTCTGTATTCAGTGGACGACCATCAATGTGGTGATTCATGGGAACTGGGTTTTTCCCAAAGGTGATGATGACACATTTTTTGGCATTGAGCTTAAGGCCATGGTTCTGATACCAGTCGTTGGTCTTAGTGAGGCCATTCTGCAGGATGTCAACATCACTTGGGGAGTCAATAATAGCTCCCAACTTGCAATCGTCTGCAAACTTTGTCAGCAAGAGTCCCTTCATGTTGACCTGAACTTCAAAGAAGTAGATACCAAACAGTCAGCAGTCTGACTTTGAGTCAGCTACTTTCACACTGTGGGTTCTATCTGTGAGCCAATTTGCAACCCACCTAGTGATATAGGGGTTGATGCCTAGCTTAGTGAGTTTTAATATGATTTCTGAGTGAGGAATGGTATCAAAAGCCTTGGCCAGATCAAGGTAGGCTGTATGAACCACCTTACCTTCATTCACAGCTCTGATGACTGACTCAAAGAAGTCAACCAAGTTGAGCAGGCATGATCTACACTTCACAAAACCAAACTGTGTGGGATCCAGAGTTTGGAGATTCCCTATCTCCTTGTTTATTAGGTCCATGATGATGTGTTCCATAGCTTTGCATATCAGGCTTGTCATGCTAATGGGGAGATAGTTCCCAGGGTCTGTAGTCACTCTTCCTTTATGGAGAGGGATGACTGTAGCAGTGTGCCATTCGGTAGGGATAAAGCCTGAGGTGAGGCTGTGATTGAACAGGGCAGACAGGTGAGGTGCCAGTTCACTCTGTAGTTCATGTAGAACACAGCCAGGGATATTGTCAGGCCCCATAGAAGCTGTATTCTTGGCCTTGGACAGTGCTGTTTTAAGCTGTGCAGCAGTAATACTGGGTGTCTGGCAATCTACTGGTATTGTGATTGGTCCTTTGGGGAGGGAGAGAGGGGGGTAAAGTTGGCAATGAATCTGTCGGCCAGTATACTGGCAATATCTGTTGGCTCAGTATAGGAGGTACCACTGTGCAGCAGTGCAGAGCAAATGTGGGTATAGCTGTGGAGATTCTTTACATAACTATAGAAGGCCTTGTGGTTGTCTTTACTATCTGCTGCAATTCTGTTTTCATAGCTAGCTTTAGAGGATTTGATGAGGGATCTCAATTTTTTGTTGAGGCTGATAAGGGAGTTTTTCCAGTCTTGGGACTTCACCTTATTCTGTATCAGTTTCCTTCTTCTGTTGTAGAGTTTGTTTATGGCAGGGGACCACCAGATTGGCTTCCTTTTTTTGGAGGAGAGCATCATGGTTTTATTGGGTATGGCGAGATCCATACATTTGTGTATGTGTTCATACAGTGCATTGGTGCATGATTCGATGGTCATACAACTATTCTCCATTTGCACGGGTGCCATGAAATTAGCCACCTGTTTTTAGGAGCCCAAAGTTAGCTTTAGAGAAGTTTTTCATGGTGGTTACTTTTGCAGGGGGGGGGGGGTATGTGGATTTCCAAGGTGATTAGTTTGTGGTCAGATCTAACCAGGGAGGAGCTGACTATTGGTGTAGAGCAACAGTCACCCATGTTAGTAATGACCAGGTCAAGGATGTTGCTACCTCTAGTGGGGGTAAGAACAAGCTGATCCAGGGCATTGAAATTAATGAACTGCAGGAAATGTTGGGCAAGTGTATTAGTACATGAGTAGTTTTCCCAGTTAATGGAGGGGTAGTTTAAGTCGCCTAGTAAAAGAGTGTTAGGTTGGACCCTAATATTCTCCAGGGTGCTTAGGAATATGGAATGTGAGTCTTGGGACATGGTTGGGGACCTATAGCAAGCTATGACCTGAATAGCTGTCTTACCCAATGTTAGCTGCACCTGAAGTATCTCTGATGCGTTATGATGGGCTACCAGTCTGGAGTTGTGTGCATCCTTTATGAATATGGAAACACCAGCACCTTTGGAGCTTTGGTCCAATTTCTCGGGCCGAAAGGTGTGAATGAGTTATAGCCTGGTAGTGCAGGGGTGCTTTCTGCCGCCTTGAACCAGGTCTCTGTTACAGCACAAAAGTCAATGTTCTCCATTTTAAGGAATGCTTTGAGTGAGTGCATTTTGAGATTTAGACTTCTAGCATTGAGCAGCATGACCCTCAGATTTCATTTGTTTGTAGCTGTTATGGTGGTAATTTGTTCTTTGGATAACCACCTAAAAAAGGCACTGTAGGGGTGGCAGGAGCCTTGGCCAGTATCCGGAAGCCCATGGGTGACAGATGCAGGCCATCTCTGGCAAAGCATCGAGGTCTGTCAATCATGTCATCCCAGGCAGATACTGGATCCCCTTAGAATGACACCAGAAACTTAGCCAATTGTTGAAATCAACCATTTTCTGCTTGTACTGCGGTATCATTCTGGGTGATGGTAAGATGCTGCTCAGGGCTAGGGTCATACCTGCTTGATCTACATAATCCAAGAGCTCCTCCAAGTCTGTTTTCATGTAGTCCAGGGAGGAATGTCTCAGATCATTCACACCCACAGGTACAATGAGGTGGCCTATGACCTTATTGATTAGTTGATTAGTATCATGTTAAGTCTTTCCATGGCTTTGATTGTAAGGCTCGACAGACTTAATGCTCTGTAACTGCCTATGTCTGTGGAAAGTCATCCCTTATGCAAAGAAATGACTGTAGCTGTTCTCCATTTGCTTGGTACAAAACCTGTATGGAGGCTGAAATTGAACAGTGTTGTTAGGGGATTGGCTAAATCATGCTTCATGCTATTTAAGACAGATATAGGGATATTGTCAGGACCCATTAATGCAGTATTTTTAGATATTTGGTAGCACTTTTATGACTTAGTCTTCTGTGGTAGCTGGAGGCAATATGGCTACATGTATTTCTCGTGGAACAGATGGAGGGGGGAGAGAGAGAGAGAGAGAGTGAGAGAGAGGTAAAGTTTGAGCTGACTCTATCAGCCAGTAGAATCACTATATCTTCAGCTTCAGTGTAGGTTACATCATTCACAATCAGCTCAGCACCTTGCTGTGTTGTTGACTGAGATTACAAACATAACTAAAACAGGCCTTGTGATTATTGGGCTTGGGTAATTATTTTAGCCTCTAACTTGGCTTTGCTGGATTTTTTTTAGACTCCTGAGTTTGCTTGTTTATTACAGTGATGAGAGCTCTATAATACTGGGAATTGCTTCTCTCAGTGTTGGTCAAAATTCTCTTCTTTTATTGCAAAACTTGATATGGTTCCACTGGGGGGGGTTGTTTCTGAAGTTTAATCTGCGCTTGTTTCTACAGGAGACAGTTACATCACTGTAGCTATTTACATGCTGATATAATGTTGTAGTATATGCTTCTTTATATTCAGTGGAGTAACTGGATTTGGAGGGAATTTGAATGTTGCCAATATATCACTTAATATGAGTAGTAAATGTTTTGTTTTAGAGACGTTTCTTAAAGATACCTTGGGTGGAAGGGGTCTCTGATTTTAATTTTATTTTGAAGGAGCCTGCTTTATGGTCAGAACTAACAAGTGCTGAAGATACACAAGGGATGGTGCAGGATGCTCCCACATTAGTAAGGACAAGATCTGAGATGTTGCTCTCCCTTAGTGGGTACTCTGACTAGTAGTTCCAGGGCTTGACTAATTGTTAAGATTCATTTGTCAGCCATTTCAGCATGTCTGCTCATAGATCTCCCTCTTTCAATGCATTCTCATGTAAAGATATTTTTGAAATAGTTTCTAAGTACCCATCCACCTAGAAAGCAGGTGGCTCCTCCTTGGGATCTTAATTTTGTTTTAGAAAGATTAACTCTTGCTCCATTTGGACCAGCTGATCAGGCTGGTTTGACATTCTTTACCTTGAAAACATGTTAATGATTGTTCTGACCTCTGCAAGAAAAGTGACTGAGTTGCAAGGTCTTATGATGGTGGTCAGCCTTATCTCATTTTCAGTAAGGTAGATTTTGTCTTTTAGAACAAAACCTTGTTTATGCTAAAAGTAGTATGTGAGTTAACTTTGAGCCAAACTATCCACCCCTGTCCCTGTCTTCTTTCCAGAATCTAACAATAAGGGAGAAAAGATTCTGGTCTATATTATAACATCGAAGTCTTAAAACTTTGAATGTTATAATATCGAACCATTTCGCTCAAAATACTATAACATTGAACAGTCAAGATAGTACATTTTTTCCCAGGGAAAAAAATTGCTGTTCAGACAAACATACACACAACACAAGCACACCAAAATAAATAATCCACACACATACACTTCACAAAACCCTACACTAAACCATACATACACCACTAGCTATCCACTTACCTTAACCCAACCATAACCCTAAGGTCCGTAACTACCGCACACTCACCTTACCTGCTCCCTAACCCTAAGGTCCCTATCACACACTCACCTTACCCGCTCTCTAACCTTAAAGTCCCTATCGCACACTCACCTTACCTGCTCCCTAACCCTAAGGTCCCTATCGCACACTTACCTTAACCCGGTCCATAACCTTCGCTCCACAGTCGAGGAAATAGCAAAGCTGCAGAAATGGCTCACTGAATACTTTCCCTAGGAAAGTATTCAATATTCTGCAGCTTCGCTGTTTTCAGCGTTCGGTGCATAGGGTTCAGTGTTATAACATTCAAAGTTTTAAGATTTTGATGTTATAATATAGACCCACAGACTCTTCATACTCTGGATGTACACAGACAACTCAGATACTATCTCGACAAAACTAAAACCTTCAGAAATTCTGATCATTCATTTCTTATGACATAGCAGGAAAAAGGTGAGCCTTTAATGTTCTATGATCCTTGGTGGCACCAACAGTGGTACTTGACTGTAATCCATCTGATCTGTAAGCTAAACTTCTAGTTTCATCTTAAATATTAAGTTTTTTTTTTTACTCCATTTTAAAACAATAGATAAACATGTGACATCCCAACTCTGGGCCATTGATCAAGGAGCTTCAGTCTTCACCACTGACACCAGTGGGGAATGTTCACTGTGAGAAAAATAGACACACAAAGTGTTTTCAGATGCAGCCCTCTGCACCAAGTACAGTTTCACTTACAGCACACAGAGAATGCACATTCCAGTCTTGGGGCTGTTGTTCCTCTCCAGGCCCCATATAACACTCCACACTGACCACTATAGAGCTGAGTCCTTAGCCTGGTCTTCCAAGCCAAGTCCTCGACCACCCTCTCTGTGAAATCAGTGCTCTCAGTGCCCTTGTTCAAAGTAGCTGTCACACACTCTGAGATTTAATTTACACACACACACACACACACACACACACACACACACACACACACACACACACACACACACACACACCTGGGAAAGACTAGCACAGCTTACCTGCTCTGCCACCTCCACTCAGACTATAAGGTAGATTTTCTGCCATCAAAACAGCCAAAGCCAGCTACTTTGAGGCTCTTACCAGGGTACCCAATTACACTTATTAAAATTAATACTTAAACAGATGGTAGTGTTTAGCCAAGCAGCAAGACATTCAGGAACATGGAGCCACAGTGCCACTAAATAAATGCAAGTACTCTCAAAGGTTAAATATTTTCTAAAAGACCAGGCACAATGAAAGGTGTAGATATATTTAATAATAAATAAGAAAAAAAAACATGAAAATACTGAAGATTTATTTACAATAAACACCAGAATTTCAAATATAAAACAACACAGATAGAAAGACTCAAACAGGTACAGAAAAAAAAACCACTTAGCTAATCTCACTACATGTTTAACTGACTGAAGAATTACTGTTCCCTAGTTACTTACTAAAGCAAGGCACATGAAAGTGGATGAGTGTCTTGTCAGGTCCAAAAACAGATTGCAGTCCTCACATCTCTCACTACTGTTCAAATACAATTTCAGTGCTGGCTACAGAATAACATCACATCTAGTTACCTAACTCTGTGGTTCTTATACCACTCAATCTCTTAGCACAAGATATCTGGACAAAGCCTGACATAATGGGGGGACAAGGGCCCATAAATAGGGACATATTTTAAATATTGCTCTTATAAACTTGGAAAGTTGTTAGAAAAACATGATTTGTGTTAGCATGCATTTTTATGAAGGATATGAAGTCTGAAACTCAAATGTATGTCATTATTTAGTGACTTCAATCCACAGATCATCCCAGTGAATTGCCAGAAAATCACACATATTATGAGGAAAAGACCAACTATATGAGACAAAAAATCTTGACATTTTATGAAAATCTGGACAGTTGAGAGCTATGGCGGTTCCCACACTACCCTCTCACTAGAAACTGAGCCAGGATCTGACACTGATGTGTCACAATATACACACAGAACTTTAGCTAAGGTTTATTACAGCATCTGAAAAATGTAAAACAATTCCAACACTTCCACCTTTTCTGCAGAAAAACTAGCAAGCCATTCTCTGGCACCCCAGCATATCAATTAGTTCACCACTAAGGGCAACAGAGCAGGATCCAGCCCAGGATTTTCACAGGCATTATGTCTCTGGCTGCATTCAGACCTGTGAGATAAAATCTTTATGACCTAAACCAAGTCATTTAATTTTAGGCTATTTTTCATAAGGTTAGCTGGGCTGAGCTTAACCCCTTCCACTCCAGCATCATCTGTTAAAAATACATAAATTTCGTCCATTACAGCAATACAGTCTGACATCCATGTATATTTTTTTTCTGTCCAGCAGGACCCACTGTTGATACATTTTTAACACAAACAACTTTACAAATATATTTTAACACAAGCATCTGTAAAAATCAGTTTGGTATTCAAATGACATAATTCTTTACAAAATTCCAGCTAGTTATGCTGGCATATGTTACACATGCATTGCCTTACTTCCCCTGGCACAGCTGGCACAACCTTACATCATCATAAAACAAATCAGTTATAAGAAAAACAACTATTTACATAGGTCCACAGCTGATCAATACATTAAAGTTATATATATAAACAACAATTAATATTTTTCAAGCAAGTCTTTAAGTTTAAGCCAAGATTTGTATAAATGTGTAATATTACAAGTTCTCATCTTTATAGTATGTAATTGGGTTTATATTATCATATCGCATGCTCAGAAGATCGAATGACAAATAATCGACCCCATGTAAGTGAAAGCTTACAACGTCGAACCTTCAGAACAGTGATTATTTTCCAATGGAAAGCAATCGCTGTTCCGAAGAAGGAAAAAAAAAACCAGCAAAACATTACTTAATGTGGGGGGCTGTGCCCCCCACACCCCCCTACTTAAATATACCAACTCCAAGATCGCACTACAGTGCCGAAAAGGCAAAGTAGTGAAACCGACCAAACAAATTATTTCCTAGGGAAAGAATTCACTGAAAAGTCGCTTCGCTATTTTGCCTTTTCGTGCTTTACAGTTCGACAAAGACGCATTCGACAACCTGCGTCTGCCATGGTGTAATAGGGAACCTATGTAATTTACTACTGCAAACTATTTTTGCCATACTAATAAATTCAACACTAGAGGGGGTAACTTTACTTTTCCAGTTTTTAGTAATTACTATTCTAGCTATAGCAAGGATAGACCAAAGAAGTGTCACTTGGGTTTTTGGCATTATCTCTGGAATCAGAGCATTAAATAAAACTGAAGATGTAGAAACAGTACATCTATCTGACCATAGCACTTCAATGAAGTTATTCATTTCTTTCTAAAAAGGGGAGATGACTTCAAATTCATATACCATATGCATCCAATCAGCTATTATTCAGAGTCAATACTGTTTTGCTTATAGATAACTGTAATTTTGTTAAGAGTGAGAAAAGCTCTGTGTAAAAATCTCCAAGTGATAATTTTCCAGTATAATAAAGATGCGGTTTTATCTGTAGACTATAATATTATTTTCTTGTATTCTTCAGAGAAGTCTTCATTACTAATTTTTGAGGAATAATTTCAACAGGAATTGTCTAAATATATGAAATGTAACTTAAGAATTTTATAAATTTGTGACAAATATGATTTATTTTTCATTGCATTATTATTCATATTTATTAAGAATTCCAGTAATTTGAGGAACAATTTCTTATATAGGTTAAATATCTTATTTATCTGTGTGTTCACAATGTCTCTAAAATTAACCAATTCTCAGAATCATGATTGTATTTGGACCTCAAATTTTCAACAATATATATATGTATATATATATAAATATATATATATATATATATATATATATATATATATATATATATATATATATATATTATATATATATATATATATATATATATATATATATATATATATATATATATATATATATATATATGGGTCTACTTTGAAAGACCGACACGCCAGTTCGCCGACACACAAATCACCGAGACCAGATAACCGACAACACACATAACCGACAACGCAAAACACCGAACACCATTACACCGACACACCGAACGTAAACACATTACACTACATAGCATACCCACTAGCCCTAACCCAAACCCTAACCCTAAGGTCCGACACTATCGCACACTCACCCTACCTGCACCCTAACCCTAACTCACTTAACCCACCTAACCCCAAGGTCCGACACTATCGCACACTTCACCTACCTGCACCCTAACCCTAACTCACTTAACCCACCCCTAACCCCAAGGTCCGACACTATCGCACACTTCACCTACCTGCACCCTAACCCTAACTCACTTAACCCACCCAAAACATAAAGCCCGGCCACTATCGCACACACACCCTACCTGCACTCTAAACCTAACTCACTTAACTCGTCCCTAAACTACAGTCCCTCACTATCACACACTTACCTTACCCGAACCCTAACTCTGACACTAACACACACTCACCTTTCCCACAGCCTAACCCAAAATCCCACAATATCACACACTTACCTGACCGCTCCTAACTCCGTCACTGTCGCACACTTACCAAGTCGGGATCACACATTACCCTTGTCGGTCTTTCCGCTGTCGGCAAATCACCCTTTCGATAAACTTACCTGTCGGTCGTTTGGTCTTCGTTTTCCGCGTGTCGGGGAATCGTTGTTTCGGTCTTTTAAAGTAGACCCATATATATATATATATATATATATATATATATATATATATATATATCAGCACCATTTAAGAATAGTAAGGTATTCTTGACCATACTAGTAAAGCAAAAAAGTAAAAAAAATAAAGTAAACATTCACAGATATCCTTCTGAAGGTTCATAGGTTCATAGGTAGGTACTAGGCTATCGGCCCTTGGGCCTATACAAGCCCAGCCAAAAAGGTACCCTGGCTTTTGCTACCCAAGAAAATTATTTAACTGTGCCACTGTTGAGCAGAGCCACAGAAGTGATCCCTGGGGTGAATTTCCTATTTCCCATCTAATCATCAAGATTTTTCTTGAAGAGTACTAATGAGGAGCTCTGTTTGATATAGATAGGTAGTTTATTCCAGAGTATGGGAAGTCTCTGGGACAGGAATCTATTCCTCCAGCATGTTCTGTTTATTGTGGTGACAAGGATTAGGTCCCTGGAGCATGTAGCTTGGAGGGACTGGGACTTCTTTAAGAGGAGCATGTACAACATCTCTGGGTTTGACATAGCTTTGTATGTTAGGCAGAGATCACCACTGAGTAGGTGATATGCGATGGAGTAAAGCTGGCGTTTTTTGAGATGGTCTGCATAGGGCATCTGTTTGAGGCTGGTAATCCTCTTTGTGAGGTATTTCTCCGGCCTTTCCAGTTGGTGTAGATGTCTTGTGAGGTACATACCAAAAGGGGCATTGTACTTTATAATGGGTCTAATGAGGGATGAGTAGAGGAGAACAATTACCTCTTTTTTCTGAATTAGAAACCTTTTGTGATGAGGTGTGCCATGCAGAAGGATTTCCTGACTACTGTGGTGATGTGATTATCAAAGGAGAGACTACTTTCCACCTGTGTCCCAAGGTCACTTATCACACTTTCGGTGTTATGTATACTACTGCCTATGTTTTAGTTCATGGGTACAGAGGTTTTACCAAAGGGGATGACAATGCACTTTTTGGCAGTGAGCTTGAGGCCATGGCTTTGACAACAGGCATCTGTCTCAGTGAGGCCCTTTTGTAGGATGTCCACATCGTTAAGAGTTTTGATTATGGCTCCTAGTTTGCAGTCGTCTGCGAACTTCATTAGCCAAAGACCTTCTGTGTTAGCTTGTACTTCAGAGAAGTAGATACCAAACAGGAGAGGACCCAGGACTGAACCCTGTGGTACTCCACTTGTCACTGGTCTAAAGTCAGATTTGGAGTCTGCTACTTTCACAGTGTGGGTTCTGTCAGTGAGCCAGTTGGCAACCCATCTTGTGACATAGGGATTTATACCTAGTTTAATGAGTTTATCTATAATTCCAGAGTGGGGGATGGTGTCAAAAGCCTTGGCAAGATCTAGATAGGCTGTGTGAGCCACCTTACCCTCATCTATGGCTTTGGTGACTGCTTCAAAGAAGTCTGTCAGGTTTAGGAGACATGATCTGCCTTTTACAAACCCGAACTGGGTGGGGTCCAGAGTTTGGAGATTACCAATGTCTTTGTTTATAAGTTCCATGAATATACATTCCATGGCCTTGCAGACCAGGCTCATCAGGCCAATGGGGCAATAGTTCCCGGGGTCCATGGTGGCTCCCCCCTTGTGGAGTGGGATAACCGTCGCTGTGCGTCATTCAGCAGGCACAAAGCCTGAGGTGAGGCTATGATTGAACATGGTACTTAGGTGGGGTGCCAGTTCGTTCTGTAGTTCGTGCAGAACGCAGCCTGGGATGTTGTCTGGTCCCATGAATGCTGTGTTCTTGGCTTTGGAGAGTGTGGTTTTTACCTGTGCAGCCATGATTACAGGAACTTTGCATTCTTCTGGTATAGAGATGGGCTCTTTAGGGGGGTGAGAGGGGGGTAAAGTTAGCACTGAACCTATCTGCCAGGATGTTGGCAATATCAGTTGGGTCTGTATATTTAGTGCCATTGTGCTGTAATTCAGAGCAGATCTGAGTGTTGCCATTGAGATTCTTCACATAGCTATAGAATACTTTGTGGTTGTCTTTAGAATCAGTGGTGATAGCTTTGGAGGATTTTATCAGAGATCGCAGCTTCTTACTGAGGCTGACCAGGGAGCTCCAACACTCATGGGATTTTAGTCTCTTTTGAAACAATTTCTTCCTTCTGTTGTACAGTTTGTTTATGTCAGCAGACCACCAGATTGGCTTCCTTTTTTTGGAGGATAGAGTCTTGGTTCTGTTTAGGATAGCATGATCCATGCACTCGTGTTAGTGCTTATAAAGTGCAATAGTGTAGGATTCAGTAGTTGTAACTGTATTGTCCATCTGCATGGGTGTCATGAAGTTCATCACTTCTGTCTTAAGAAGCATGAAGTTGGCTTTAGAGAAATTTTTTACCGGGGTTTCCTTAATGGGGGGTGGGGGCAGGATGTGGATATCTAGGGTAATTAACTTATGGTTGGATTGGACCAATGGGGCGTTGACTTCAGGTGTGGAACACCGGTCACTCATGTTGATAATGACTAGATCTAGGATATTGTTGACCCTGGTGGGGGTGTGGATAAGTTAATCCAGGGCATTGGAGTTTATGAATTCCAGAAAGCGTTGAGTAAAGGAGTTGGTACATGAGTAGTTTTCCCAGTTAATGGTGGGGTAGTTGAAATCACCATTATTAGGGTGTTTGGTTGAACCCTAATATTTTCCAGTACATCAAGAAAAGAGGAGTGGGAATCCTGGGACATGGTGTGGGATCTGTAGCAAGCTACAATTTGGATTGCAGTTTTGCCCTTGCACTTGGATAACCTCGGCTGCATTATGCTGAGCAACTAACCTGGAGGTGTGGATATCCTTAATGAATATGGACACACCTGCGCCTTTGGTGTTCCGGTCCAGGTTACATGGCCGAAAAGTGTGGTATGAGTTATAGCCTGGTAGTGCAAGCGTGCTCTCTGGAGCCTTGAACCAGGTCTCAGTCACTGCACAGATATCTATGTTCTCCATTTTAAGGAGTGCCATTGAGTGAGTGCATTTTGAGATTTAGAATTCTAGCATTAGGTAGCATCACCCTCAGTTTTTGCTTGCCTGTTCCTGTTATGGTGGTGAATTTGTCATTTGAACCTTGCCTAAAAAAGGCACTATGGGGGGGGGCAAGAACCCTAGCCAGTATCCGGAATCCCAGGGGTGACAGGTGCAGGTCATCTCTGGCAAAGCATTGTGGTCTGTCGACCATGTCATCCCAGGCAGACAGATACTGGATCCCTTTAGAATGACACCAGAAGCTTAGCCAGTTGTTGAAGTCAATCATTTTGTCCCTGTACTGCAGTATCATTCTGGGTGATGGCAGAATGCTACTCAGGGCTAGGGTCATACCTGTCTGGGCTACAAGATTGGAGAACTCTTCCATGTCTCTTTTCATGTAATCCAGGAAGGTACATCTCAGGTCGTTCACACCAACATGGACAATGACAGAATCATATTTATACTTGTTGTGGAGTGACCTGAGTGTGTGGGTTATGTGGCGGATCCTGGCACCCGACATCTGACAGTAACCTTCTCCTTGTTTAGTCTGGTGAGTGGGACATCAGAGTGCCTGACTATAGAGTCACCTATGACTAGTGTGTTGGGTACATTGTTTTGCCTTATTGGCTGTGGTTGAGTGGCACACTGAGTCTGCGGGCTATGTGTCTTTTGGGTTGTGTTGGGGGGTGGAGGTTGCTTGCATTTCTACTTTGGAGGTCTCTGTTGCTTGAGCAGATTATTATTAAGAGCCTCCGTGAATGTTTTTGTGTTTCTATGTGTGGATTTTGGTGTTGTAGATTTTGTGAGACTATGTGATGAGTGTGGTGTGGTGCAAGTGTTTACCTTCTCCTCTTGACTGTCAAGTTCAGTCTTGGTTGGAGAGAACCTCCAGTTTGGCTAGATAAGTGCATCTCTCACAGGTTGTAGTGTTGGGTGGTAGGAGGAGAGGGTTGTCTGTGTACACGAGGCAATTTCTACATTCCCCCTAGATGCCCAGATTCATCAGATAGACAGGAGAGAACACTGGGAGCTGACCCTTGGACATGCCTGAATAAAAAAAACTATTTTTCTCTAGATAAGTGAGGAAAGTGAGTACAAGAGCTGTTTTTCTCTAAGCAATTGAGGAAAGTAAGTACCAAAACTGTTCTCCTCTAGGTAATGGGGAAGGTTGAGTGCTCTAGTAATTAGTAGCTTATTTAGTGTTTACAACAAGTTCTGAACAAGTGCTGATCACGAATAAGCAAATTCAAGTGCTAAAACTAAGAATCTGTATCTGGACTTAACTAGTTACAGGAAATGGGGGAAACAAGTGCAAATGCGGGCTTTTAAATCAGAAAGTTGAGAGAGATGGAAAAAACTGCCCAAACTGCCAATAACTATAATTTCTGGGCCAGAATCACTCCTTATGTTGTAGATATGTTACCACTCCCACTGATAAGCTAGAAGGCTTCATTCCAACACAGAAAGCTTGGGGGGCTCAGAAGCTTACATACAGTCCTGGATACAGCAAATCTGAATCTGGACTACAATAGTTACAGGAAAGGTAGGAAACAGGCTTAGATTTTTTTTATACAGAAAAGTAGCTAAAACAGCAGTAAAACAATTCAAATGCAGTGCATGCTAGGACACTTGAGTATGTAGCAATGTTAGACCAAACAGTTTAAAAATGCAATTAAATTAAAAATGACTAAAAACAAGTGCAGAAAGAATCTATTAGGTAGAATGAGGTAAAGAGATGGGACTGGGGGGAGTGTCACAGATCAAATCTACAGTGGGGCTGGGCAACTGTTCAGTTTCAATGTTCAGAAACAATCTATTTCCTAATTGTGTGTTTCTGAACAGTGTACTGTGCGTCTCTCTGCAGTTATTTTGCTATAAGGAGGTGTTAGTATCATTTCTTTATCTGATATTTAATAGCCTAGAGGGGATTCCTCTGTACTTTAAGTGCTAGCCACAAAGTTTGAGAAATCATTTTATGCTCAACTCCTGAGAGACTTGCTTGACTACAAACATCTGCATTACAAGCTGAAGCTAAGTGAAACTTGCAGTAGTGAATTTTAGTCTTTTGTTAAGTACAAACTTGCAGTTTTAAAAGTACTGTATTTTCATATTTTTCTGTCTCCTAATTGTGTGTTTCTGAACAGTGCGATGTGTGTCTCTCTGCAGTTAGTTCCTCATCCTCCCCCCCTGTTCTTGTGTTGGTATTAGTGTTGGTGGCTCTGGAATTGCCTGCCCCTCCTGTAAGTCTGTATTAGAACACTCCTCCTGGGTCCATCTCATTTGCTCACTTAACTGAGCACAGTTAGATCATATTCTGAGTCTAGTGTTCACTCTACTTAATACAGAGAGAAGATTTGAGAAGGCCAGCCCACTTAGATTCTTCCTTCCTCTCTTCTAGCACTTAAAAAAATTGCACTTTATTCATTCGCTGTTACTGTATTTGTGTTTTCTCCTACTTTATTTTGCTTTTCTTAAAAGTACTCAATTTTATTTATTCTGCTGCATTTATTACTGCTTGGTCATAGCCTGATTAAATTGTAACTGTTATTCTAAGTCTTTTTATTTAAGCACTTGGGCTTCATACAGGCTGTTTTACATTAAGGTTTGTGGTCTGCACTGTTGTGGCAGGACAGGTAGCTTACATCCTTCTAAGCTGGGAATTGCTGATTGAAGGCTCAGTGTCTGCTATTCTAAAAGTGTATTAGTTCTTGCTTAAGCACTTGGGCTTCAGACCAGTTATTCTACATTAAAAAGGTTTGTGGTCTGCACTCTTGTGGGAGGAGAGGCTAGATTCTGCCCTTCTGAACTGGGAATTTCTGGTGACAGGCTTAATGTGACTGTTAATTGAACTGTTTATTTCTGAAATTGGTGCAACTTGTTGCTGTAGCATAGACCAGATTCAGGCCTGCTGAATCTAGCTTTGTTTGTATAACTTGAGCACTGATCCAGGCCATCTTTTTTTTGGAGAATGTTCCCCTGCACCGTAGTAAGCAGGGGTGTGCAGTTAGAACTTGTCTGATTGAAGACTGCTGAAACAGGGCTCAGTTTTGAGCTTTTTTCTGGTTAATTGGGTAACTTGTTTAAATCAGTTTGTTCATTTTCTATTGTTTTATATATATATATATATATATATATATGTATATATATATATATATATATATATATATATATATATATATATATAAGAAATTGCACTTTATTCATCTGCTTTTACTGTATTTGTAGAAATAACAAATAGCAACCAACAGCGTGAGCAATACAATGAAGGAGCACTCAAATAACATCAATAGCTATTCAGCTTAAATGCGATGACCAAAACTGTTCAGTATATAGAAAATCCTTCAGCTAATACGAAATGAATAGATGGATAAATAAAATAAGTAAAAATTTATTGGTGGACCTCAGGTTAGCGCTTTCGGCATAAGCTTCATCAGACCTGAGTGATAAAATCATTTGAACTGTTTAAATACTTTACAGCGGGAAAATACACTTAACGTTGATTTAAAACTCAATTAGGTAATTAAACCATAACTACTAGTAAACCATAATATAACAATTCCTATATAGCTAAAACTATTTAATCTATAGGCTTCTACTTTACTTTATATATAAAAAACAAGTTCATTTTTCATAGAAGCAATTACATAGAAACAATTACATTTACATAAAAAACAATTATTTGCATACTTCATAAATATATAATAGCATGCTATGTGTTTATGACATGATAAAAATACTTTATATATTTATCTTCCACATGATGTCAACACATTATGTACATATACACAAATGAGCATATTCTCCATATGCACATATATGAACACTTTTTAGCATTTGAATTTTAATTTTTAATTTTTAATTTTCTCATTTTTAAAAAGGGTTTTATTGGTACTTTACCATTCAGACCAGGGGCTCTATCAGCTCTCAACCTTATGATCCATGTTGTTTCTCTTGATTCCGTAAATGTACCTACATCTCCCCCTCTAACATTAACATATATTCTTTCTAAAATCCTAAATCTAAATGAGTGTTCAGGTCCACTATCTATAACATGCTTAGCCAAAGCATTAGTAACTGTGCCATTTCTGATGTGGTATACGTGCTCCCGCATCCTATCCCTAAGGCTTCTGTTAGTTTTGCCAATATAGAATGCGGGGCACGTTATACACTGAGCCAAATAAACCACATTTTGAGACATACAATTACCTGTAGTGGATGCTGTAAAGCTTCCTAAACCTGAGGGATGAATAATTGTATGTCTCAAAATGTGGTTTATTTGGCTCAATGTATAACGTGCCCCGCATTCTATATTGGCAAAACTAACAGAAGCCTTAGGGATAGGATGCGGGAGCACGTATACCACATCAGAAAGGGCACAGTTACTAATGCTTTGGCTAAGCATGTTATAGATAGTGGACCTGAACACTCATTTAGATTTAGGATTTTAGAAAGAATATATGTTAATGTTAGAGGGGGAGATGTAGGTACATTTACGGAATCAAGAGAAACAACATGGATCATAAGGTTGAGAGCTGATAGAGCCCCTGGTCTGAATGGTAAAGTACCAATAAAACCCTTTTTAAAAATGAGAAAATTAAAAATTAAAATTCAAATGCTAAAAAGTGTTCATATATGTGCATATGGAGAATATGCTCATTTGTGTATATGTACATAATGTGTTGACATCATGTGGAAGATAAATATATAAAGTATTTTTATCATGTCATAAACACATAGCATGCTATTATATATTTATGAAGTATGCAAATAATTGTTTTTTATGTAAATGTAATTGTTTCTATGTAATTGCTTCTATGAAAAATGAACTTGTTTTTTATATATAAAGTAAAGTAGAAGCCTATAGATTAAATAGTTTTAGCTATATAGGAATTGTTATATTATGGTTTACTAGTAGTTATGGTTTAATTACCTAATTGAGTTTTAAATCAACGTAATTAAGTGTATTTTCCCGCTCTGTAAAGTATTTAAACAGTTCAAATGATTTTATCACTCAGGTCTGATGAAGCTTATGCCGAAAGCGCTAACCTGAGGTGCACCAATAAATTTTTACTTATTTTTATCCACGTGGACTGCATCTATTCATTTCGTATTAGCTGAAGGATTTTCTATATACTGAACAGTTTTGGTCATCGCATTTAAGCTGAATAGCTATTGATGTTATTTGAGTGCTCCTTCATTGTATTGCTCACGCTGTTGGTTGCTATTTGTTATTTCTGGAAATTCCATTTGATTGCAACAGCGAGGGCATTAACTCCGTGTGGGTCTTTTTGTACTTTACTGTATTTGTGTTTCTTCATACTTTATTACTGGGGGCATTGACTATAACTCTGATCTGCGATATATAACAATAAGTATCCTTTTCTGTGCTTTTAAACTGTTTTTTTTTTTAGTGTATCTGCTTTATTTTCTGAAAAAAAAAAAATATATATATATATATATATATATATATATATATAGATATATAGATATATATATATATATAGATATATATATATATATACTTGTTTCCCGCCTTTCTAAGCTAGTATAGTCCAGTTTTCAAGTTAGTGCTGAATTCAGGGCTGTGTTACAAATCTCTGTGTTTGTCCATACCTTACTTGGATAGAAGGAAGTTTCTCTGTTCACCTGTGAGAGAGGGGAGCTTTGAGCAACCTATCTGTCCCTGGAGGAGTGGTTTCAGCTCAGAAAGTAGTAGTTTATTGGCCATTTTGGGCTAATTTCTATCTCTTTCATTTCCCCTGCGATAAATATCATATTTGCCTGGTTTTGTGCACCGGGCAGCGCTGGTTAGCTAGGGTAAAACTATTCCTGGCTCCACAAAGTCTCCTCTTCAAATTTTCCCTTGGAACTAGACAAACTTTCAACTTAAGCACTCAAGCCATTCATTTCTCAGCCGGCACTTGCTCAAAACCTATAGCAAGCACTTATAAACCCTATCACTAGACCCTCCTGTACTGTACAGTAGGACAAGGCTCTCTATTTGACCTTACCAGCCATCCAGTAAAACAGTTCACTGTTCCTATCCAGGCATATCCAAAGGGGAGTTTTAGGTGGACTCTCCAGTCCAACTGGTGAATCTGGGCATTTTGAGGCAATGTTACAACTGTCTCATGTACACAAACAACCCCCTCCTCCTACCACCAAACACTAATACATGCAAGAGATGCAGTTATATAACCAAACTAGAAGTTAAGCTCTCTCAACCCAAGACTGGATCATGCAGTCAAGAGGAGAAGGGAAATACTTGCATCACACCACCAGTCTCACATAGACCCATTAAACCAGCACCGACAAAAAACACACATAAATACATGAAAACATACTCAGAGGCTCTAAATAAAATCTGCAAAAGCAACAGAGACCTCCAAAGCAGACATCCAAGCAGCCACCACCCCACCAACACAAGCCATGAAACGCATACTTCACAAACCCAGTGTGCCATGCAATCACAGCCCTTAAGGCAAAATAACATACCCAACATACTAGTAATAGGTGACTCTATAGTCATTCACACTGACATCCCACTCACTAGGCTGAATAAAGAGAAGGTTACTGTTAGCTGCCTGTCTGGTGTCAGGATCCTCCACATAACACAAGCACTCAGGTCACTCCAGAACAAGTACAAATATGACTCTGTCATTGTCCATGTTGGTGTGAATGACCTGAGCCGTACCTCCCTGGACTACATGTAAAGAGACATGGAAGAGCTCTCTGATCACCTAGCCCAGGCCGGTATGACCCTGACTAGCATCATGCCCTCACCAAGAATGATGCCATGGTATAAAGAAAAAATTATCGATTTCAACAATTGGCTAAGTTTCTGGTGTCATTCAAAGGGGATCCAGTGTCTGTCTGCCTGGGATGACATGCTCAACAAGCCACGCTGCTTCACTAGAGATTTCTTGCACATGTCACCCTTAGGCTTTCGAATAATTGCCAAGGCTCTTGCCACCCACATAGTGGGAGAACTACTCAAGTACTAATTCCCTTGCCCAACTTTTCCTAGAATTTATAAACTCAAACGCCCTGGTTCAACTGGTCAACACTCCCACCAGAGGTGACAACATATTGGACCTGGTCATCACCAACATGGATGACCAGTGTTCCACACCAGAGGTCAATCCCTCCCTGGTTAGATCTGACCATAAACAAATCACTTTGGATATCCATATTCCGCCCCCACCCCCGGACAAGAAAGCCACCATGAAAAATTTTACAAAAGCAAACTTCACGTTACTTAAGACCGAGGTGGAAAGTTTCAAATCCCCCATGCTGAAGGATAACACTGAACACTGTCCAAGCTGCACAATCCTTTACTAATGCATTCTATGGGCAGCTATAAGAATGCATGGATCGTGCCATCCCAAGCAAAACCAAGACTCACTACTCCAAGAAAAGAAAACCAGTCTGGTGGACTCCTGCCATAAACAAGCTATACAACAGAAGGAGGAAGCTAGTACAGAAAAGAGTAAAATCCCAAGAAGGGAAGACATCCCTGATAAGTATCAGCAAGAAACTACGATCCCTCTTAAAATCATCCAAGTCGAGCTTTGAAAGAAAAATTGCCAAGGAAGCCAAAGATAACTACAAGGCATTCTTTAGCTATGTCAAGAATCTAAGTGGCAATACTCATATCTGCTCAGAGTTAGTACAGAATGGCACAAAATACACTGAACCGACCGATATCACCAACATCCTGGCAGACAGGTTCAGCGCAAACTTCACCCACCTCTCACCCCCAAAAGAGGGCCCATAACCATACCAGAAGAATGTAGAGTCCCTGAAATCACAGACACTCAGGGTAAAACAGCCCTCTCCAAAGCCAAAAACACAGCATCAATGGGAACGGACAGTGTCCCAGGCTATGTCCTACATGAGTTTAAAGACGAACTAACCTCTCACCTAAACACACTGTTCAAACTCAGCCTCTCCACAGGCTACATACCCATAGAGTGGCACACAGCAACGGTTATTCCGCTCCACAAAGGTGGAGCCACATCAGACCCCAGGAACTATCGCCCTATAAGCCTGACTAGCTTGGTCTGTAAGACAATGGAGCGCATCATCATGGAACTCATTAACAGAGACATAGGGAACCTCCAAACACTGGACCCTCCCCAGTTTGGCTTTGTTAAGGGCATATCATGCCTCCTAAACCTGGTGGACTTCTTTGAGACAGTTACCAAGGCTATAGATGAGGGAAATGTGGTACACACAGCCTACCTGGACCTTGCTAAGGCCTTTGACACCATTCCCCATTCTGGTATTATGGACAAGCTCACCAGCCTGAACATAAACCCCTATGTCACAAGATGGGTTGCCAACTGGCTCATGGACAGAACCCACATGGTGAGAGTTGCGGGAGCTAGGTCCAACTCTAAACCGGTTACAAATGGCATTCCCCTGGGCTCAGTCCTAGGACCCCTCCTGTTCGGCATATACTTCTCAGAGATACAGGCAAGCACAGGAGGACTATGGCTGACCAAGTTCGCAGACAACTGCAAACTAG
The DNA here is from genome assembly GCF_019279795.1 of Protopterus annectens. Taxonomy (NCBI): domain Eukaryota; kingdom Metazoa; phylum Chordata; order Ceratodontiformes; family Protopteridae; genus Protopterus; species Protopterus annectens. The sequence continues at coordinate 1,267,434,950 of NC_056733.1, read as the reverse complement.
GGGCTATAATTGACTCTCCGGCTGACACAGACATCCCCCAAAAGGGTCTCACTGAGAGGGATACCTGGTGTCAAAATCAATGCCTCAAGCTAAATTCCAAAAAGTGCATAGTCACCCCCTTTGGAAAAAACAAAGTACCCACAAACTACCACATAGATGGTAGTCCCCTAAATACGGAAGATGTATTAAGGGATCTGGGGACCCAAGTAGATAGTAATCTCACCTTTGATAATCACATTGCCAAAGTGGTTAGAAAATCCTTCTACGTGGCCCACCTAATCACAAAATAGTTTGCATCCAGATCAAAAGAGGTCATTGTGCCCCTCTACTCATCACTCATCAGACCAATCTTAGAGTACAACGCCCCATTTGGGACATACCTTACAAGACACCTGCAACAGCTGGAAAGACACAGAAGTACCTCACCAAGAGGATCAATGGCCTCAAACAGATGCCCTATGCAGCTCGACTGAAGAAACTCCAGTTGTACTAGGCTGCATACTGCCTACTCAGAGGTGATCTCTGCCTGACATACAAGGCCATGTCCAACCCAGAATTGATGGACATGCTCCACCTAAAGAAAGCCTTATCCCCTCGAGCCACATGCTCTAGGGATCTAAACCTCACCACAACAATAAATAGGATGCACTGGAGGAATAGATTCCTGTCCCAGAGACTTCCCATGCTTTGGAACAAGATCCCAATCTACATTAGGCAGAGCTCCTCACTAACACTCTTCAAAAGAAACCTTGACAAGTGGATGCGAAACAGAAAGTTTACCTCGGGGATCACTTCAGTGGCTCTGCTGGACAGAGGCACAGGAAACTAATCTAAGGGGGCAGCGAAAGCCAACACATTCTGGATAGGCTTATAAATGCCTTCAGGCAGATAGCCTAGTACCCACCTATGAACTGCAAAAGCCTCCAAATTTGCACAACAAGACAGGAATAGGGAGGGTGGGTAGGGGAAAAACAACACCTTCAGCAGAGATCTGAAAAACTATACAGTGAAGCAAAAATAACAGTGCACAACTCTGAAGTCAGCCAGCAATGATATAAAATTAGTCAAGCAACAATTAACAGTACACAACTCTGAACTGCCAGAAAAATATACTTAGCTCTGTTTATCTCCAGATAGTTTGAAGAGCACTCTGTCAGGACACAGGAAAGCTCCAGCAATGATATGCTTGTTTAAATTACCTTGTTTATTTCTTTATCACTGTGATCCTTCAGTAGGTTTAAATCATCCGGTTTATTTCTTTGTTTTGGAGATCCTTCTGTAGGTTTCAAAATTAGAAAAAAAAAGGACAACCAGTATCAAAGCAGGTAAGTTCCAAACGGTTGTCGCATGTTATTTCCAGTGGTGCAGCGGTTAGCATTGTTGCCTCACAGAAAGAGATTCTCCCATTCATGCAGGTAGGTGCATGCGTGACTGGGTGTGCCTTCTTTGAAGGTTGGTCATCAGGCTGGCAACTCAGCACCGTAAAAATCCACTGCCAATCATTAGCGGACCGGAGTTCTGCTGTGGCGACCCCTAACTGGGAAAATCCGAAAGACTTTACTTTTACTCACAACATAAATTGATTCCAGGCAGGGTCAAGGTACATTCTACTAAGGTCTTGGCTTTTTCAGTGGCTTTTTGGAAAAATGGTAGACTCTAGAGGCATTGCAGAGGTAGAAACTTGGTCCTCTGTACATACATTTACAAAGCACTGTACACTAGATTCCTTATCCGGGTCTACTATAGGCTTTACTAGGACCATTCTCCAGGGGTTCTTATACCCTCATCCTTCATCCTTACAAACTTTATAAGCTATGGTATTCTACCCATATAGCCAATCCTACTGTAGCAATTATCTAGTGATGAACATAGTACATTTCTGTAAGTAAACTTACCATAACGGTAAATGCTTGAATAGATCACTGCTGCAGTAGCTACTCCCTTCCTCCATCCCCTTATTTTGTATGTGTGTGTGTATGAGTATATATATATATATATATATATATATATATATATATATATATATATATATATATATATATAGGACTTCTTCAGAGTAAAGCTATTTCATTTGAATCACTTATTTCAATATATAGCAACATAGTTAAAGTGGGAGAACAATTGGAATTATTTTTTATCCTTATGTAATTTATATTTACACTTGTTTTTTTTTGTTTTGTGGTTTTTAACAATCCAATACCTTAACATGGTAAAGAGAGACATTATTAATGGTCACATGATTGCTATATATTTAAATAAGTGATTCAAATGAAATGGCTTTACTCTGAAGAAGCCCTATGAGTTAGAAGGGTGAAAGCACTTAGTGTAAAGTGTTTTAATACTTTATCAAATTGAGCGTCTTGTTCTACACTTGGTGGTGTTTTTTATTTTAATTAAATTTTATTTGTGGATGTTTAAACCTCTGGTTGGAGTGTACACAAACTGATCATAGGCATTTGTGTTAATAAAGTCCAGGAAACATTGTGCCTGCAAGTTGGTAATGGTGTATGTTTCCCAGTCTATAGAGGAGTAATTAGAGTCTCCCATGAATAGAGTGCTTGGATGGATGGAGAATTTCTGCCATAGATCTAAATAAGAGTTGTGGGATTCTTGTGACATATGTGGTGACCTATAGCTTGCTAAGATATAGTAAGCGACTCTATCTAACATGATTTGCACATGGATGAACTCCAGGGTATTATCCTGTCTAATCAACCGTGAGGTATATTGGTTGCTAACGTAGATTGAGACGCCTCCACCTTTAGTCCCTGTCTGTGTGGCTGATAGTCTAAATGTATGGAAGGTACTGTGGCCTCACACTGCTGGAGTACTTTCTGAGGCTTTAAACCATGTTTCAGTAATGACACAGTTGCCTTTATTTTCCAGAGTGAGGAGGGCTTGTAGGTTGTGAAGTTTCTTGGTGAGTCTGACAGCATTGAGCAGTAATACCTTTAGGTCCCTTTGGGTTTTGTTTACTGTGTTGGTAGGTTTGTCTCTTTGACATTGCCTAAAAAGGTTCTAAGAGGGTGAATATAGTTTTGGCCAAAATCCAGAAGCCCATGGGGGTAGGTGCAGGGCATCTTTGGTAAAGCAACATGGCTGCTGACCATATCCTCCCGGTCTGACATATATTGAATCCTGCCGGACTGCCACCAGAAACTAAGCCAGTGATTAAAGTCAGTTGTTTTTTGTTCATACTGTGACATCATCCTTGATAAAGGTAGAATGTTGCTCAATGCAATGCACATACCTGTCTGATGCACATATTCAGAGAGGTCCATAATGTCTCTTTTCATATGGTCCAGACAGGTACGTCTAACTTCTTGTTTACAAGCCTTTAATGATAGAATACAGGCAGATCAAGTAAAAACCAACAACAATATTAAAAATTGCACAGTGTAAAATAATATATTTTTACCCAAAGAATTATGAAATGCTGGATTTAGGAGGTCAGAGAATTCCTTAGCTCTAACAGCAATTGATAAGCACTAATGTTTGGAAGGCAGTGATTGCAGGAGTGTCTGTCTTGCTACAAGTCTTCTGTATGAGTTATGACCTGAAAAGCAAACATACTCACTTACTAAAATACTTGATTTATGAATGAAAGCATTTTTGTGAAATATTTTGAATAAAAATGTTTAACCTGTTTACAGCTGGCACATGGCACAGAATCTCACAATCTCTTCACAAGTTAACATTTCCCTTGGTTCTACTAGTATTAGATTTACCCTTGGATGGTGGGTGATAAACAGTATAATGCTCATCTACTCATTCAAGGTTCTAAAACATAATTTGTGAAATATTTTGCTTATCTGAATTAAAGAGTTTTTAATGTAGAGGCACTACATGGATAAAAATGTAACTAAAACTTAAGATGTTTTAACATTGAATTAAAAAATAATATTTAACTATACTGAACAGTTACACTGTAGCCATGATGTGTATGCATGCATGTAGTTTGGGATGAAGTATGTGTTTGTGTCTGTGTCATACCTCTCAACCTCTTAGATCAAGAAACTGGACAAAGCCCAAAACAATGTGTGTGTGTGTGTGTGTGTGTGTGTGTGTGTGTGTGGGGGGGGACAAAGGCCCAAAAATAGGGACACTTTTTAAATATTGCTCTTAAAAACTTAGAAAGTTAATAGAATAACAAGTTTTGCATCATCATAAATTTTCTGAAGGTTATTGTACTTCTCAACCTCATAAAACATATGGACAAAACCACAAAAAATGGGGGCACAAAGCCCCCAAAATAGGGATACTTTTTAAATATTGCTCTTATAAACTTAGAACATTGATAAACTACAAGTTTTGCATTAGCATGAATTTTCTGAAGAATATGAATGCTGAAAAGTAAATATCTGCCATTATTTCCTGACTTCAGTCCTCAATGACTTGCCAGTGATTTGCCAGAAAAACACAATTTTATGAGAAATAGGCCAAAAATATAAGGCAAAAATCTGGATATTCTGTGAAAATCTGGACAATTGAGAGGTATGAAAAGTGTGAAGTCTGAAACTCAAATACTTGCCATTATTTTCTGAGTTCAGTCCTCATTGATTTGCCAATAATTTGTTAGAAAACCACATTTTCAGGAGAAAAAAATATTAGGCAAAAATGAGAGTACGTTTGAGTAGTATGGTCTGTGTATCTATATGTGTGAGAGAGAGTCTGGTTGGCTGTATATTTTGAAAAAAAAGGCTTGTGTTTTTCTCATTTTCTACACTGAGGTCGGGGTATCACATCAACTGTCACGATTACTTGATTCAGTGCTACTCTTCTACCTTCTTTGACAGTCATGCCTGTCGCAGGTCTTCGTTCACACAATCCATCCATCTCTTTGCTGGACACCCTCATTTCCGTTTGTCTTCTTCATGTTTGTCTTAAATCTTCTTCAGTAGGTTGTGTTCTGCTTTCCTGCACATGTGCATGAATGACTGTAGTCTGTTCTCTTTAACCTTCTCTCCAATTGGAGTTATTTGGGCTTCTGCTCTGATGTCCTCATTTCTTCTTTGTCCCACAGTGTGAATCTCAGGCAATAGGCACTTCATCCCCAGCACATGTAGCTTCCTGTGGTGCTGTGCATGCACTGCCCAGGTTTCTGTGCCATCCTATAGTACTGGTTGCATTAGTGTTTCGTACACCTTACTTTTCAGTTTCTTTGCCATTCTTCTGTCCTACACTATCCTCGGATGCTCTGCCAAATTGTCTGTAGTCCCTGTGATTCTAGCTTTGAACTCCTCATTCAGACTTCTCTTTTCCCCAACCACCTCTCCCACATACTTGAAGCTGTTAACGCATTCCACTATTTTCCCATCTATCAGTGTCTTATGACTTCCCCCATTTGTTACCATTACAACTGTCTTACTTGTACTCAGTTTCCTCCCATGTGCCTTCAGTTTTGCATTCCATTCCCCTAACCTTTGCTGGAGTTTTTGTTCAAAGTCTGCCTGTAATGCCACATCATCTGCATACAGCAACTTTGCTGATCTGTCACCTCTGACCTGTTTGCTAATGTAGTCCATCACCAGTATGAACAGCAGTGGGGTCAAAGCTGAATCCTGATGCACAGCCAGTTCCACTGGGAACCCTTCTGTGAGACTGAACACTATGCACACTTGAGTCATTGAGTCCTTGGACATAGACGGCACTAATTCTAACAATGATTCTGGGACCTCAAACCACTGCAGGACTGCCCAAATCAGCTTTCTTCGGATTTTGTCATATACTTTTTCCAAGTCTATGAGTACCTAGTTGGACTCTTTCCTCATCTCCTTCTCATCTTTTTCTCCTCTATCTGTCTCTGCAAACATCAGTTTGGTTGTGCTACATCCTGATCTGAATCCAAATTGCTCATCTCCCAACTTTCTTTCTACCAGTTTGTGTATTCATTTATCAATCACCCTCTCCAGAACTTTCACATGGCATGAAAGGAGTCTGATACCTCTATACCACCTACAGTTGTGAATGCTCCCTTTGTTCTAGAACACTGGCACTAGTATGCTTCTTCTCCAGTCATCTGGAATACACCTTTCTCTTCAAACTGCTATGAGTACTCTCAGGAGCCATTTGTCTCCTAAATCGCCCATTATCTTGATCATCTCTGCCATGATCTCATCTGAACCTGCTGCTTTCCCTGGCTTCATTTTCCTTAGTGCTATTATTACTTCTTCTGTGGTGGGCTCCTCCTCTTCTTTCATCTTAGACTGTGCCTACAGCAGTACAGCTTCTGTGGGGTTTTCTTCATTCAGAAGCTGCTGGAAATCCTCCTTCCATCTGCCTTTGATGTCCTGTGGACTGGTGAGAAGGTTATTGCTCGCATCCCATATGAAGGGTGTCTGATGACTATCTTTATTTTTCTGTCTTTGCCTTACAACCTGGCAGAGTTTCTTTGTGCTCCCTGCTGAGTCACGTTCTAGAAGCTGGTAGACTGCCTCTGATTCATTTTTCTTTGCTATTGTAACTGCTCCATTAGTCTCTTTGAGAGCCAGCCAGCATTCCTTCCATTCCTTCCTAGCCTGATTTGTCTTCTCTATCTCCCAGTTTTTCTTGTACTCCTTTCTTTTGACAACGTCCTGAACGTCAACATTCCACAAAAGCTTTCCTTATGTACCTTATTTTCATAACTGGCTTGGCTGCATATCTGTTCTATAGTCCTCACACATGCTGTTGAGGTGTTGCCATTCTTCTTCAACTCTACTTACTTCCTCTTCTTCCTAGGGTGCCAGAGGCCCAGACTGGTTGTCCATTAAATTTTGTTCTTCCTGTCTTTCAAACCTTGTTCTTTCCTTAAATCCTCCATCACTTTGGAAAACAGCCAGTTGGCACAAGGTTTGCAGTGTGCTTGGAAAAAGAGATCTATCCAGGCAGTCTCCAAATATGAGCAGGCAACAATCAAGCTTTACTTCTTATGATAAAGAAAGCAGGGGATACCTACCTCTTTCTGTGTATCAGTGTCCTGAATCAGTACACCGAGAAGCAAGAATTGTTTGTTTCCTCAAGTCCTGATTTATCAACAGGACAGTTTAGTGACATTGTCAGAGAGAATTATAGTTTCATATCCGAAACCTTATCGACTAATCTTTGAGTGTGTGCCTTGTCATTGCTCTGTGCGTTCCCCCTTGTTTTACTGCTCATTGCATTTTCCAAACCCTTAACCTTGGAATTTTGTCATCATGCTGGACCTGTAACACTGTGAACTTTAGGAAAATAACCTTCCTTGGCAGGATGGAAATCAGGAAAGAATGGAGGAGCACATGGAGATGCTGGCTGACATCAGGGACATTGATGTTAACCATTGATGGAGATTTCTTGACATCAGGGGCATTGTGAAGCAGAACTGTTAGAAATTTATCAGCTGGGAATAATTTCATTGCTTGGATCCTTTGCATGACACACCCTCAAAGATCAATCATGATTCCCTTCATTTTTTTTCCATTCTCTATACTGTGTGTGTGTGTGTGTGTGTGTGTGTGTGTGTGTGTGTGTGTGTGTGTGTGTGTGTGTGTGTGTCTCTGTGTCTGGCTGTCTGGTGAGGATTATGAAATGTAATACAAGTAGAGTTTAGTTACCGCTGGTACCTGCAGTATTATAAATTGTCATTAGAGGGCATCATAGCTCTCAGCCTCTTGGCATAAAAAATCTGGAAGAAGGCAAAAATAATAGGGTGGGGGGGGGGGGTCAAAGCATCCAAAATAGGGAGAATGTTAAATATTGCTCTTAGGGTTACCACCTGTCCCTCTTTGCGAGGGACAGTCTCTCTTTGGGAAGTTGTATCTTGTGAAAAAAATCTAAAAAACAGCAAATGCCCTGAGATTCTAGGACAAAAATAGCTTCTAAGTTTTCTTTAATAGTTGCATAAAACAGATATTTTGTATCTGAAACACCTAAATGTTATATAAAATAGCATAAGCAACTCAAATACTACAAGAATAAGCTTTTACTTTGGCAGAAAAGTGAAGTTCTGTCCTTTGCACTGTCCGTGGGTATGTTTTTACTGCAAAATCTCACCTTTCTACAAAAAATGTCCCACTTTGGGCATTTGAAAAGGTGTCAACCCTGATTGCTCTTACAAACTTAGAAAGTTCTTGGAATAAAAGGTCTTATGTCAGCATGCATTTTCTGAAGCGTATGAAATCTGAAACTCAAATGGCTGTCATTAGATAGTTAATTCAGTCCTCAATGATTTCTCACAAAAATCCAGAAAAACACCAATTTTATTGAGGAACATACCAAAAATATGATTAAAAAATTTTGACATTCTGTGAAAATCTGGACAGTTGAGAGGTATGGAGGGCATGTATCCTAATTATACGTGTATGTGTATGTCTGTGTCTGTCTGTCTGCCTGGTGAGGATTATGAAACTTCATACAAGAAGAGTTTAGTTACCTCTGGTACCTGCAGTATTATAAATTGTCACTAGAGGGCATATCCTAATTTTAAAACAGCATGGACGAGAGACATTTTTTCCTGTAAAGATTTTTATCTGAAACCACAGTATTAATTGCATACCTCACAACTGTCCAGATTTTCGTAGAATGTCCAGATTTTTGCCTCACATCTTTGGTTTATTTCTCATAAAATTGCTCTGTTTTCTTATAAATCTTTGGCAAATAATTGAGGATTGAAGTCAGAAAATAATGAATACGTTTGAGTTTCAGACTTCATATTATTCAGAAAAATTCATGCTAATGCAAAACCTGTTTTTCTATCAACTTTATAAGTTTGTAAGAGCAATACTTAAAAATTGCCCCTATTTTGGGGCCTTTGTCCACCCCCTGTATTCATGGCTTTGTCCAGATTTCTTGCTCTAAGAGGTTTAGAGGTATGATTTACTGTTAGTTTTGTTGTGTGTGTGTGTGTGTGTGTGTGTGTGTGTGTGTGTGTGTGTGTGTCCTGGATTTTTTGGCTAACAGTTATTACTGATATTACTAAAAGATACATTTTTATATAATTCTGAACTTGACAGTTTAAGCTGACATGTAGTGAGGTTGACTGGCAATGCCTGCCACTGACTCCTCAGAATTGAAGAGCTCAAAAAAAGAAAAACAACAATAAAGTCCTCAAACTTAAAAAGCAATTAGAAAAGGTATTCAGAATTTTTTTTTTTTTTTTTTTTTTTATGAATTGCAGCAAGTAGACCTGTTTAAATGCCTGTAGCTACTCTCAGGGACAGATCAGGAGCCAATCAGCACCTAAACTTCAAATGTTGATCATGCCTGAATAGCATGCATTGCCCTGCCTTGATTCTTGTTGTTGAGTCTTTCGGCTTTTCCCGGTTAGGGGTCGCCACAGCGGAACTCCGGTCCGCTAATGATTGGCACTAGATTTTTACGTGCCGAGTTGCCAGCCCTGACGCACAACCTTCAATGAAGGTACGCCCATTCACGCATGTCTCCACACAGAAGATGCTCTAGCTGAAAATCGAATAGGACAACGTCTTACTGTGAGGCGACAACGCTACCGCAGCACCACCACCACAGTCATTTGCCCTGCCCTTGCTACAGCTCTGAATTTAAGTGATGAAACAGTTTGGTGATCTTCATTCCTTTCAGGATTTATCCTCAGTTGCCTTGTCTACATGCTCATCATTCTTAATTGTATGTATGTATTTTCTATTCCATATCAGGAGATTTATTATTAGCTCTTGTTATTGATAACATTGTTTGTTTATTTCCTACTGCTAAAAATAACTCAATATGCTTTGTCAGGAAGTGCTGAACTGAGATTTCTGTCACATTTGCCAGAATTATGATGGTTATAAGTGTTGGACTGCAAAGGAGGAAAATTCAACATTATGTGAGAAATTCTGGTGATAATTCAGTAAAATCCTTATTGAAGCCTTTGATTTTTTCCCATAGTCAATGAATTGGATTTGCTCAGCAGTGGCAGCCCAGGTTAAACCAGGTAGACTTTTTGAGAATTTCCATTGTTCAAATTCTGATAACTAATCACAGTATAGGACATTTATTTTCCTACTCTGTTGAATTTCCATGAGTCTGAATAAAATTATGTCAGTAGGCCTGGCCACAGGAACATTCCAAACTTGTCCAGAGCAGGAGAAAAAGAGTCTGTGGAGGAGATGGAAGTATTATGCAGGGAGCTGAGCAGCAGGAATACACAAAGGAGACGAGGGCAGCAAAGACACATGCCAAGACTGAATTGGCAGAAGGGATCAAGAGGGAGAATAAAACCTTTTTAGGTATATTGAAGAGAGAAGTACATGAGAAATGGACCTAACTGGAATGGGTAGGTTTTGGGGGTGGCAGGGGTTGGATCATGGAAGTCTAGGAATAAGCAGAGCCACTTTAGTCTTCATGGAGAAGGGAAGTGGATTGGTACCATGCTCAGAAGAAGACAGGGACAGAGAAGAAGGAGCAGAATACAAATAACAGCATGGAGACAGAAGAGGAGGTAGAACGAAAACTGCCTGCATTAAAGGAAGATGAGGTATAAGCATCGTACCTCTTAGTGGGTTCAGGAATCTGTCAGTGGTCTGCTGGATCCCTTAATGAAGAGCTTAAAAAATCACAGAAGTGCCTGAGGTCTGGAAGACAAGGAGTGATATCCTTGTGCAAAGAGAAAGCAGGACATATCCAGGGAACTTCAGCCTGATTAGCCTAAAAGAAGTGGCAAGGAAGGTCATCGAGTAAAAGCAGTGGGAAAAGCTGACTCCTTTCCTAGAGGACAAGAATTTTTAGGATAACAATCGACATGGTTTTATGGTCAGAAGGACCTGTTAAACTTGATCTAGTTTATGATTGGTATACTGGAAAATTACTGTTTACAAGATGGATAGACAGGGAAGCACCAACAAGACACTATACCTGGAACCAGTACGAACCTTGACTTGGTTTCACACAGGCAGCTACCATGAAAATTGGAATGGCTGGAGACTGGACTGAGACTGAGAAACTGGACTGTAGCATGGGAGAAGGATAACAGAATATCTAGATTTGTTGTGAGAGGTTCACTGTCAGAAATAAGGAAAGTTTCTAGTGCAGTCCTATAGGGACTGGTCCTTGGTCCACTACTGTTCAGCATGCTCATGGCAGACATAGCTGAAAGAACACAGAACAGAACCTTCTTCTTTGTGGAAGAAGCAGTAATGTGATAGTGGGTGATGAGTATGGAGTCTAAGGAATACCTTGAAAGGGTTATTCATATGGTCGGGAAGATGGCAGTTGTGGTTGAAAGTCTGTCTATGTGGGCAGAATTGACAAGTGCAGCACTTGGACCACACTAGTACTAGCGCAAAATTTTAGATGGGGAGTAGAACTGATGGAAACAGAACAAGACAAGAATCTGTGGGTGAATGTTGTACCTAGAATGGACAACGAAATATGGAGTAAGTGGCCATGATAGCAAATTAAATGCTGGCTTGTATCCTAAGTGAAAGATTCCAAAAAAAGAAATAAATAAAAGTTCAAGTCTACTAGGCCCTGGTCTGCCCACATATTGAGTTGTCAATGAAAGACTTTATAAGAAGAGACAAGATACTGTTAAAATACACCCACCCACACACCTTGGAGTCACTGAATCCTTTACATGAACCTTTAATACCACAGGTTAAGTGCTTTCAGCCAAAAACTTTGGCCTTCTTCAGAACAAACAACTCAATGAATACAACCCTCTTATAGAAAATGGTTAGAAATCTTAATCAATCACATCTCAATTCCAATTAACAAATTACAAAAAACATTTACCTAAAACCATTCACTTAAAAAATTCACATAAACAGTTCAAGTAAAAAGGGGGGGGGGGGGCAACCACATAACAACGTATTACTTAAATAAAATGTTAACATAAAACATTTAAAATGTACATTCTATTTGCATTTGTTGTAATAAGCCTTTCTTTTTAGGACTGCTTTGTAACTAACTCCATTGTTCAAACCTGGTGCCCTACATGCATCCAACAAAATCTGCCATTTAAATTCCCTATAATCAAGTTCCCCATCTCTGTCTCCATTAAAATCATGGGGAACATGATCAATAACCCCAAAGCAAAATGTAACTCCATTCTTGCCACCTGCACATGTAAGGGTGTGCTTGTAAACGGCATTATCCAAGTTATTCTTTCTGATGGCATAATAATGTTCATATATTCTGTTTGTTAATTGCCTGTTGGTCTTTCCAATATAGAAAGAAGAACAAACCAAACATTTAGCTATGTATACCACATAGGGGGATTTACAGCTGAAGTTGCCAGGAATCTTCCATTCTCTTCTTTGGTTGCAAACTTCAAAATATGCCCCTTCTGAAATGTATTTGCAAAAATTGCAACCTGTACACTTAAAAGTACCTCCACTTTTACTAACCCCCTTATTATGTCCACTTTACAACATTTCCTTGAAATTCTTAGCTCTTTTGGGTGCTTCTCATACCACTGCCCTTAAGTCACTGTTAGATGCTAAAATTCTCCAATTATTGGATATAA